>NC_053158.1:194945437-195031207 GCF_016835505.1 Polypterus senegalus
TTTGGAAGCACGACAGCGCCTCTTGGTGTCTTTGTAATAGTAAACCGTTATTAGCGGCGGGATTTACAGAAGAGACTACGTCAGAGCTCTAGGGGCGTGGGTTTTGTGGGGCAGTGAACAGTTGATTAAGAGGAGCTGGAAGAGGAGCGGTCATTGTGAACTCAGTGATCAAGACGGATGGTCATTGTGATTAATACGCCCATCCCTGCAGTGGGCGATTCTGTTAAGGGGAAAATAGTTCAAAGTTGGGGCTCTCATGAAATTAGCTGAAAAAGAAATAAGTCCGGGCACAAAGCAATGCCCAACAAACGTGCACACCGTGACCAACCCCCGTCGTGGGCAGCGTGCGCATTGGGGAAAACCAATTAATTTTGCACTGTAAAAAAATAATGTTAAATTTATAGTGAAGTTCTGGAGTTGCCGGAATTTTACCGTAAAAAAGGTGACGATATTTTTAGGTCTGTAAAAATGTTATTTTTGCGACAAAAAACTGGCGGCTGGGTTGCCAGAATTTTACCGTAATAAATAAGATGACAATATTTTTAGATCTACGGTATACCTTTGTAGTAAATATAATTTTTCTTCACAACACATTCCAACAGCAGGGACTGTTTAATCATAGCCAAAAATCCATGCACTAAATATGCCAATCAATAAACCATTACAAAGTATTGTCGGGATCAAACTCGAGTACCCAGTATGCATCAGTAAAGCAACAACAACTAACAGCAAACATGCGTAATTTAATTATACACACTAAAAACAATTCAATGTTTAAGTAAGTTACGTCACGCTGTCCGGTGTGGAAGTAAAGTTTGCTTTTGGGGTGTTTGGGTTCCTACAGGTGTGCCACTTTATCGAATACAACCCACCAAAAATCAGCTTCCATAACCGGAAAAAACCTTCAGCACGCAGGGAAAAATAAGTCTGCCAACTTGTTTAATTTTTTCCCCTCCTGTTCAAAGGTACGCGGGGACACCAGGAACAACATGGTGAAAGGGGACGTGTCCTTATGCAAATATTGTAACTTCGATGCACTGAAGCAGCGCTTTACCGTTTAATGTTTTACAGTTGTTTACCTTCATTATTTAACCGTTTTATGCTGTAAAATTAACAGATTTTTTCATTGTAACTGTAATGTATCAGTAAACGGTATGTAGCATATTTGAAGGTAGAAAAATATCGATTTTACAGAATTTGGCAGTAAAAAATAATGAAATATATTAATTAATTTTCAGTAAAACATGAGGTAGAAAAGGTATTTTACTATTACCATTTACAGTATTTGTATTGTTAAATTTACTGACTTTTTTTACAGTGTGAGCACTGACCCAATATACGGGCTGCTATAAGGGGGCTTCTGGGCAAAGTTCCCGTTTAGTGGCCCAAAATGAGGTAATGGCTGGCAGGACAAGATCGGCAAGTCCTTCAGTAGCCCACTGATGGTTTGATAATGCTGGCCAGTATAACCGGAAACCTATTAGTTTCTCACTTTTTAATGCTGTCTCAGAGTAAGTAACGATGGGCTGCAGATTTTGATTGTAGAAGTATAAACAACAATTTGAACAACTTCAAAAAGTACCATTTCATGTCGGCTAAAACTGTACCCTTTGTATACGTTATTTGTAATGTTTTTCATGTTTAGGGTTGTAAACATCACAAAAAAATAGCACCATTAAATACAAAGGCATTTTATGTTTTGTTAAAATAAATCGTTTAAAGACACATTAGTATTATCTTTTTTAAAATTCTTTTGTTGTTAATGAATATATTTTTAATCTTTATAATTACACATAATTTAACTGATTAAAAAACTGAATACTAAGGAGAAGTTTTAAGAAAAGGACCAGTATGGGATGGCACAGTGGTACTGCTGAGGCCTCACAATAAGGAGACTGGAGTTCACAACTCAGGAACTCCCTGCATGGAGTTTGCATGTTATGTCATGCAGGTTAGATGGACTGGTGATGTGTGTGTGTGAGAGAGAGTGAGTGAGTGAGTGTGTTCACGGTGTGATGGGCTTGATGGTCTGTCTGGGTGTTGCTCCCACCTTTGCCTATTGCTTGCTAGGATAGACTCCAGCATCCCCAAGACCCTGCACATGATAAATGGGTTAAGAAAATGGATGGATGGAACATCACAATAAGCAAGCACAATTCTAATATTGGCTACAATTATAAAATATTAACTGTTCTGTTTTTTGTTCTAAGAGCAGGTTTATACTTCAAGCGATGTGACGCTTGTGCCCGAAACATCCATTAAATTCCGAGGACACCTTGCCACAATATCTTTGAAAAGGATGTTTGATGATTGCATCCATCAGTTCGGGGATGCACCCATTCCAGCAGCATCGGCGCAAGACAGAAACAAAATCCCTGGACGGGGCATCAGCTCATCGCAAGGTGAAGACACACACACTGGCGTCATTGTAGATTCACCAAATCCCCAAACCTTCATGTCTTTGGATGGAAAACTGAGCCCACTGTGGAAACCCACCAGGAAAAACATGCAAACTCCAGGCAGGGAACACAAGGGGCGTGACTCTCTGTGAGACAGCAGCACTACTGCTCTGCCACCGTGCCACCCCATATGTGTAAATATTAGCAGTATTCATTATTTAAACAAAGTTAACAATTTATCTGTGAAATGTCATTGTAGCTGCGTTTTCCCAAAATTACCAAAGTTCTGCAGCTTCAACTCAAAAAATGGGATTCAACAAAAGCCTGACGCGCAGAAATGATTCCACAGACAAAATATCTTCATTTCTGCGCGTCAGGCTTTTGTTGAATCCCATTTTTTGAGTTGAAGCTGCAGAACTTTGGTAATTTTGGGAAAACGCAGCTACATTTCGTCAGAAAACTCGCTATCTAAGGCCTGAACTGGAATCTACCATTCGAGAACAGAAGACACTTCTGCTACAGAACTCGTCAACGAAGGAAAAGAACTGAATCATTCAGAAGGTAATGTGCACTTATCTACTCTCTTCGCATGATCATTATTGAAAGCATGGTCGCCGTACCTTAAGAAGATTTGAGAGACTATGATATTATTAAAGGACGTCTTGGAAAAAGACGTTTTGGATGATTGGATGTTCCTTTGCCTGAGTCATTGGAGCCTTGTTTCAAAAAAGTAAACTGCCTTGTTGGAACGTCCCTATTGTGACGAAACTGCTGTCAGGAAACGTCCTGTCATTTGCTCGAACTGTTGTCATGGCAATGTCTAAACAGAGCTCAAGTGAGATCGGCAGTGATCCGAGTACAGACTCGAAGTCAGAAAATATAATTAGGGATCTTAAAGATCACATAAGTCAGAGGAAAGATAAGCTTTCCGTGTTCAAAACAGAAATCGAAAGTCTTAAAGACATTCCAGGAAACCGCTTAATTGTAGCAGAAAGATTTCATGGTTTTTGTGCGACGCACAGAGAGATAGAGGAGTTACACGAAAAGCTACTAGCTACTTTAAATAAGGAGGTAGCGATTAAGAAACAGAAAAAGACATTCTCAGAAAGTTCTAAGAAATGGAATAAATTTGCTGCCGTTACAACGGCATGGCTGAAAGATGCAAACGAACAGCTAGTTAATCAATTCGAAGAGATGCAATTTCAAGAACGAGATCACTCAAAGTCTAAACCGGGAAAGACGTCTCCTCAGCTAAGACGCGCTCTCGATATTAAAACTTGATTCTTTAGCCCAGAAAACCGCTGCCGAATCATCATCTTCTACAGCAGTGTTAATTGAACAATCGACACTTGATAGAATCCTACAAAGGTTAGATGAACTAGAGTCTGAAAGGCAAATACGGTCACTAACTACCTCGGCACAGCCACAATTGTACGGAATCAAGCTGAATGTCAAAGGGGCCAACTCGAATGTAGTAAGGCAATCACCGAAATGGCTAAATCGTTACCTGATCAAAATATAACACCCGCTCCAGCAACCCCAACTGCTCCAGGTGGTGAAGTACCTTTTAGGCAGGTCCCTTTATTCTCAGGAGACCCATTGACTTATATAGATTTTATTAGGGCCTTTGATAATCAGTTGGGATGTGCTACAAAACCCTCAAGATAAATTAGATTATCCGATCCAGTACACCAGAGGCTCTTCTCAAGAAATGATTAAAGGCTGTTCACGAATGTTACCAGATGCAGGGTATTTAGAAGCCAGAAGGTTGTTTGAAAGATATTATGGCAATGAGTTATTCGTAGCAGACGCATATCTCAATAAAGCATTAAAATGGCCGCAGATTAAGCAAAACGATGGAGAGGCTCTGAGAGATTATTCTAACTTCCTCTCAATCTGCATGAATACTATGAATGATTCAGGGAACGGTGGAGAATTCAATAACAGTCATAATGTGCGTGCAGTACTTGGAAAACTTCCATTTTCTCTAAGAAACGAATGGATGAGATATGCTTTCAGGCTTCGAGAAAATAAAACAAGACCTGGCATACCTGAACTAACTTTTTTTTTTTTTGCGTAACGAAGCTGAAATGCTTTTAGACCCTGTACATGGTGCCGTTTCACAAGACTATACTTGTATAGAGAAAAAAGGAAAAACTGACAAAAGTAGGTCTACTCAGAAGTACGGACAGAGATCAGGAAGTATTTTCACCACCAATATTTCTGATGAAGCCGAAAAGGAGACTCAAGGAGTCTCTGTCAAAAATACATGTGCGTTTAAAAAACCTTGTGCATTTTGCAATGTCCAGCATATATATTCTCGCCGAATGTAAAAAAATCAAAGAATTGCCACATAAAGAAAGAATAGACTTTTTTAAAATCTAAAGGTTTATGTTTTCGCTGTCACAAACAGGGTCATCTAAGTAAGAATTGTAAAGAGAGAATGAAATGTCAGACATGTTCCTTTCAGCACCCAGATATCCTGCACATTCAAGGGGACAGTGGAACAGTATTTAAAGCTACGGCTAGTGTGGCAACATCTACCGAGACTTGAACTTGTACCTTTTCAGGGGCCGGAGAAGAATATGCGCTGCAAGTAGTTCCTGTTAAGGTAAAATCCAAGAAAAGTGAAAGGTATGTAGAAACAAAGTGGTAAGACACCTAAACATTCAATCAATCGTGTCTCAATAACAGAAATTGAAGATATGCTGCTGCAACAGTATAACACAGATTTTCCAGAGCGCAACTGTGAAGAAAAAGAGGAAATGTCACAGGAAGACATCAAGTTCATGCGCATAGCTTCAGAATCTGCAAGACTGGTAGGTGGCCACTATTGTTTAAATTTGCCTTTGAAGGATGAATCACTTAAAATGCCGAATAACCGCTGCATTGCTGAACAGCGTGCTATTGGACTCAAAAGAAAATTGAGCAAAAATTCAGGTTTCCACGAAGACTATAAAGCCTTCATGAAAGACATTATAGACAATGGCTATGCTGTTAAAGTACCCAAAAAAGCCTGAATTGCAATGAAGGCAGAGTGTGGTACATCCCACATCACGGTGTGTATCATCCAAAAAAATAAGATTGGTGTAGTCTTTGACTGCACGGCCACCTACCAGGGGATTTCACTTAATGAACAATTACTAAAAGGCCCTGACCTAACTAACACACTCATTGGCGTCCTTACAAGATTCAGAAAGGAGCCAGTAGCCTTAATGGCAGACATTAAGTCAATGTTCTACCAAGTTAAGATACCAGACAAAGACACAGATCTTTTACGTTTTCTATGGTGGCCTGAAGGTAATCTAAGTAAAGACCTAGAAGAATTCAAAATGACAGTACATCTTTTGGTGCTACTTCTTCACCCAGTTGTGCTTCTTATGCTTTGCGTAGAACAGCCGAAGATGCCAGAGATACATTTCCTGAGGAAGCTGTTAACACCATTCTCAACAACTTCTACGTGGATGACTGTTTAAGGTCAGTGAACAGAAGAACAAGCAATAAAGCTGGCAAAGGACCTCCAAGCTCTATGCCTCAAAGGGGGATTCCATTTGACTAAGTGGGTGAGTAACAACAGAGCAGTTTTATTGTCCATACCTGAAGAAGACAGAGCTCATGAACAAAAGGACTTAGATTTGAGCCACAGTCTCCTTCCCACAGAGCGTGCCCTGGGCATCCAGTGGTGCACAGAAACTGACAGTTTCAAATTTCAGATTAAGTTGCAAAACAAGCCCGCTACAAGGCGTGGTATCTGTCTGTTGTTAGCTCAGTTTATGATCCACTTGGTTTCTAGCACCTGCTTACTGCCAGCAAAGCTTATTCTAAGAGACTTATGTAAAGAGAAATTGGGTGGGATGAAGAAGTAGAAGTCAAACACATTCAGAAATGGAAAAATGGATGGATGATTTGAAGTTACTTACAGACTATAAAGTGAACAGATGCTTCAAACCTACTGGGTTTGGAACCATAAAGACAGCACAAATGCACCATTTTGCAGATGCTAGTGAAGATGGATATGGCACTGTCACTTACCTTGTTTTAACAAATGAAGAGGGCAAAAGGCATTGTTCATTCCTGATGGGCAAGTCAAGAGTTGCACCATTGAAACAGGTCACAATTCCAAGAATGGAGCTGACAGCAGCCGTTGTGGCAGTTAAAATGGACAAAATGCTTAAAGGTGAGCTTCAAATGCCCTTACAAGAATCTACATTTTGGACTGACAGCACCACGGTGCTAAAATACATCTCAAATGAAAGCACTCGATTCAAGACCTTTGTTGCCAACAGAATCTCCGTGATCAGAGATCATTCACAACCTTCACAGTGGAGGTATGTCACATCTGTCCTTAATCCGGCTGATCAAGCTCTAGAGGGCTGAGCATAGAAAACTTTCTCAAGAACACCACATGGTCACATGGTCCAAGTTTCTTATTGAAGTCAGAACGTGAGTGGCCAAAAAGACCAGATCAACTGAATGATTCACTTTTGAAGATGATCCAGAAATTAAAATTTATGCAGTTAACATGACAAGAGTAGAGAGGACCGAACCCATCAACAAACTAATCACTTACTTTTCAGATTGGCATCGCTTGAAGAAAGCAGTAGCTTGGTTTCTCAAGTTTAAAGACATACTGTTGCACTTAAGAAATGAAAGAAAAACATTTCAACTAGAAGCCAGTCAGACTAAAGGTAATCCAAAAGAACAAAAATCACTCATCACAAAACACATGAAAAAATATAAACGGACTTTAAAACCAAGTCCAATTTCTCTAGATGACTTAGTTAAAGCTGAAACAGAGCTTATCCGTCTAAGTCAACAGCAAGAATTTCCAGAAGAATTAAAAGCTCTAAAGAAAAGACTTGTGTTAAAAGAACAGTCAAATCTATAAACTCGACCCGATCATACAAGATGGAATATTAAGAGTTGGAGGAAGACTCTGTAAAGCTGCAATGCCCGAAGAAGCTAAACATCCTGCAATTCTACACAAGCATTCACATGTTGCTTCTCTCATATTGCAGCACATTCATAAACGCGTCGGACATTGTGGGCGTAACTATGTGCTTGCACAGTTACGCCAGAAATACTGGATACCTCAAGCAAATTCAGCTATCAGAAAAATAATTTCAAAGTGCACAACATGCAGAAGATACAATGCGAAAGCAGGTGAGCAAAAAATGGCAGATTTGCCAGAAGATCGCCTAGCATCAAACCAACCACCGTTCACTAATGTTGGAGTTGATTATTTTGGCCCTTCCTAGTCAAAAGAGGAAGAAGTTAGTCAAGAGGTACGGAGTAATCTTCACATGTCTAACAACCAGAGCTGCACATAGAGATGCACATAGCTTAGACACTGATTCTTGTATCCAAGCCATACTCCGATTTACGGATAGAAGAGGACAAGTTAAAATCATGCGCTCAGACAATGGAACAAATTTCGTTGGAGCAGAAAGAGAGCTACGAGAAGCTAGTTAAAAAACTGGAACACAAAAATATCAATGACGTCATGATGCAAGAACAAATCAAATGGATTTTAATCCACCATCAGCCTCTCACCAAGGTGGAGTGTGGGAAAGACAAATCAGAAGCATAAGAAAGATTTTAAATTCAACACTAAACCAACAAACACTGATGATGAAAACCTTCCTACAATGATGTGTAGAGTGGAATCAATACTCAATAACAGACCCCTTACGAAGACATCAGATGACCCAAATGATTTGGAACCACTCACACCCAATCACTTGTTATTATTGAAGACAAAACCTGAAATACCACCTAAACTCATTTCAGAAAATGAACCATACCCAAGAAGACGCTGGAAACAAATTCAATACATGGCGATTTGTTTTGGAAAAGATGGACAAAAGAGTATTTGCCAATACTTCAAAACGTCAAAATGGCTTGCACCAAGAAGAAATTTTGAACCAGGGGACGTTGTTCTAATTGTAGATAAAGCTACACCTCGCAATTCCTGGGTAATGGGTCGAGTCATCAAGACAATGCCAGATGCCAAAGGTGCAGTCAGAAGAGTTTGTGTGCAGACCAAAACCAGCACACTGGACAGACCCGTGAATAAACTGTGCCTGCTTCAAGAAACAGCCAATGTTTGAAATATGAAATTTTTAAAATGTTTGTTTGCAGTGTTATTGCTAATGATTTGAAAAGAATAGTTAATATAAAAGTAATTGGCTCATATTGAAGTAAAGTAAAGTAATTGTCTCCGCTCCTGCATAGCCAATTAGGGGCCGGAAATGTAAGAGCCAATCTTAGAAAGTTAAAGTTTTGAGTTAAACTCATATTAATGTTTGCTTAACTTGAATTGAATAGAAATTCCTTTCATAGTCCTAACTTATGGTATAGTCTTTTCCCCCTGTAGTTAACAAGAGATAGAACCTTCTTACTATAACTGAATAACAGTATGATAATAAGCTCAGTTTGTTTGGAACAGGTCCCATTAAAGAGGGACTTGAAAGACCCATTTAAGCTTAGAAATGGGATAAGCATACAGTTTTCTGACCGTTTTGAAATGGTTCAGAAATGTTAAGTAAGAAGTAACGATTTGAGATGTAACAAGATTAAGCTTAGAACTGAACTTTTCTTAACATTAATTTTTCCTTTTTTGTTATTTTAATTTTCCTTTTTTTGTGTGTGAACTGTTTTACTTCAAAACTTAACTAAACTTTCAAAAATCAAGATATTTTGTCTGTGGAATCATTTCTGCGCGTCAGGCTTTTGTTGAATCCCATTTTTTGAGTTGAAGCTGCAGAACTTTGGTAATTTTGGGAAAACGCAGCTACAATCATATACATATTTAATTTATCATGAAAGTGATATCAAGATAAATCTAAGAATTCGAAATGTGCAGAGAGCTGGAATATCATAAATGTAATGTGTTTTTGTGTGTTGATCTATTGCTGCTTGCCGCTACTGTCAGGTCAGGAGGAAGCCCCAGAAGCGCATTAAGATTAACAACTGGGTCAGTTTTAAGATGACGTTTACAACTGTCTCCTTTAATGATAAAGTAAACTAAGAGGTTAAAGTGGACATTTCAAGTTTAAAGCCGAAATTTCCACTTTAATCACAAAATAGACATTTTCATTATTTAATTTTTTTTCCCTCTGGGGCTCAAATACGCCGCCGTACATTCTGATGGTATTGTGAGGTACAAAAAAAAAAGATGGCACAGAAGATGGTATGTGAGACTTTTAAAATATATCGCGTCATTACTTTGGGGAATATGCGACGCTTGAATATAAAAGCAACATGAATACATTTGTATGTCGGCATTTTGCTTCACCACATCGAACCATTCATCAAACATCGAAACAGGCAAATCGATCTGCAAAGAGGCTGGAGTAGCGAGAAATTCAGGTTGGAATTCAGGGTTTGAATGTGGAGAGTTATGACGATATTCCAGAAGAAGATGACATGGCTATATTTAGATAAATGTATATTGTTGTACATATTGTACATATCCCCTGAAAATAAGCCCTAGTGCATTTTTTGGAGCAAAAATTAATATAAGACCTGGTCTTATTTTCGGGGAAACTATAAGAATATATACAGGGTGGTCCAGATCTAATTATGTAGATCCAGATCGTCTGGATTACTTTGGATTACTTTGATTTATGCGGGGACAATTCCAGTTTGGCGCAAAGATGATTCTTCATGTCTTCAGTTCGCACACTTCTTGATGGTCCGGGATTTTTCTGGTGATTTTCTATGTAATAAAAAATAAGTTATAGCGTAATGAAAATTGCATAATTAGATCTGGACCACCCTATATATATCACTAACCTCTATTAGTACTATCCTATTATTATTTTTATTATTGTATGCATGCAATTTTTTCCCTCTTTGTGGAACCATTTGCAGTTTTGCACCATATGGTAAATCCAGCAATGGAAAATTTCTGTGGTGCCCCCTTCCCTTGATGCCCTAAGCACAGGTTTATTTTGCTCAATGGTAAATCCAGCCCTGCCCCAGGTTAAGCTTTCACCCCTTCATCACCTAACAGCTAACATATGGTGAGTGTGCTGGTGCAAAATGGCTGCCATCTCATCATCCAGGTGGATGCTGCACATTGGTGCTGTTTGAAGTGGCTCCCCACTCACTATGTAAAGCATTCTGAGTAGTGCTGAGAAAAAGTGCTATATAAATGTAAAGAATTATTATTAATGTGCAATGTCAGTAAAGGAATTTGGATGGGACTAAAATTACAAAGGTCCTCTTGTACTCAGTGCTTGAAAGGGGAAAAAAAAACTGCTGGTACTCTGTGTTGGGCCTGCTGAATATCAGGGGGAGTCGGGGTTTCCTCAAGGTCCGAATGCACATTGGTATGAACAATTTATTTATACTCAGGGATGGGGTCCTTCCTGGAGGTGTGAACTGACATATTGTTATTGTTGTTTTAAATAAAGGCTGGCAATGTAATCGACACTAATGGTATGCGCCCGTACTCATACGTTAACTACTGGTACTGATAAGTCAAGAACAGGGAAATGACGGTACCGAGTACCAGTGCTAACTGGCCCACATTTAGCACTGACTTTACCCCATCTGTTGGTTTAAAACAAATCCCTTCCAAATTGGGTTTTAATTCCCTTTAAAGTCACAAAGTAACTAGAGCTCCAATCAGAGGTGTTCAGCTTCTGTGCTCCGTGATGCCAGGAGGGGTTTGATGTCCTTCCTTTTATGTGTTTTGTGTAAATTTGTAGGTTTCACCTCTGAATGGCTCTTTGTGTCTTCATGCCACGGCCCAGTAATTTTGCCTTTAATGTATCTTCTGGTTTTTCTACTCAAGCATCACTGCAATTTTTAAAAGGATACCTGGTGCTTTGAAACATTTTCTAAGCAATGCCTTACCTGCAGATGTTAGCACCTGTTAGGACTGTCACTTTTGTAAACATTGAAAGAGAATTATTTTTAATGATTAACTTGGCAGCGTTGTCCTCAGTTGGTCTGCTGATTAAACTTCAGAATAGGAATCCGCCTGAGGTTCAGCATGTCTGGGCCCGGCCACTTCTTGAATGGGAGACCATCTAGGACAGTATTACTCAGCCTCCCTGGTGTTGTGACTCACTTTTTCTTATGTAAGTGTTTAAGGGACCCACAAAAGGGACAGCACAACTAATCCCTTTAGCCGTCTCCATTTAGTTTCTGCCAGGTATTATTATGTTATTTATACTGTTTATATTATTTGCTGTGGATTCAGAAAGCATTCAGACCGCATCACTTTCTGCACATCTTATTGCGTTGTAGATTTACTTTTTAAATAGGATAAATTTGCCATTGTCACCTACCAATCTACACTCAGTAACCCATAATGAGAAAGTGAAAACATGTTTTCAGAAAGTTTTTGCATATCTCTCTATTATATAAAAAAAAATCCTGGGATGAGACAAGACTTTTTAGCCTGGGACGAGATGAGACTTTTTCAGAGAGATACTTTCATGTCCTGCAAGACGAGACTTTGTGCCAAAAGATTTAACGATGCTCAGGGCAGGAAATAAAAGACAAAGAGTAGAAGACTTAGTAGAACGTCGTAAAGAGATTCAAAAACGTTGGCGCGATACACACATGCAGAGCAGGTGAGAGATAATGAAAGTACTAAAATTTGAAAGTCTCAAAAAACTGATAGTAAAGATCGAATGAGCGCAAATAAAGGAAAATTATTCCTCGGTTAAATAATGGAACAGCGAAAAAGAGATCAGATATATTGTTTGGATTTAAACTTTAAGTTGGAGACTTGTAGATCATTTAATTTGCGTTGCCATCAGTGAAAAAAAAGTAGTGTTTCTTCGCAATGAAGAGGCCTATCAATGAGAAATAAAAGAGTTGTTGATTGGTTAACGTGAAATCCACATACATGAGCAGCAGAGACGTGAAGTGCCTGGCGTGTAGCACAGGTCAGGGGGTTGGTGAGCGAAGCGAGCAGGGGGCAAAGCCCCCTAGTTTATTAAAAATCAGAAACTGAAGTCTCACCATTATATAAGCATATTCAGACCCATACTTTAGTACTTTACAGAAGCCCCATTTGGCAGCAATTCCAGCTTCAGGTCTTCCTGGATAAGTCTCCACAAGCTTTGCACACCTGGGTTTGGGCTGTTTATCCCATTCTTCCTGGCACATCTTTTCAAGCTCCATTAGATTGGATGGACAGTGTCTGTACACTACCAGGGGCCTCATGTATAAATGGTGCGTACGCACAGAAATGTTGCGTAAGAACTTTTCCACATTCAAATCGCGATGTATAAAACCTACACTTGGCGTAAAGCCACGCACTTTTCCACGGTACCTCATGCCTTGTCGAGCATAAGTTCTCCGCTCGGTTTTGCAGACTGGCGGCACCCAGCGTCAAAGCAGTGCTACTGTTCTTGTGTGGTTACTCATTATTTTCATGACGCGGCTTTATAAATACACAGAAACTAACCGCATATTGTTTATTAGTGTAATGCATCTGATTGTAATTAACTTGTAACAATAAAATGGTCCACAGAATGGTCAAACTATTCTAAATACCATAACTGCTTTAGCGTTGTTACTCTCACTTCTCCTCCTTCTTCTTCTTTCAGCTCCTCCCGTTAGGAGTTGCCACAGCGGATCATCTTTTTCCATATTACTCTCACTGCACGACTCGGAGTATTTATATCACTGTATCTGAGTGTGAATCACAGCAGCAGCTGATCAGAAAGGGAATTATCGGTATACAGCTTTAAGGACACGCTACCTCAGCCACTACAAAACGTTTTAAAGCCTTTCCTGTACGGACCTCGCAGTTCAGAAACAGTTTCATCCCAAGAACTTTAAACGCACTCAATCAATTGCACCTTGTACAACTGTTAGGACTTATAAGTACAATCACCTCACTGTAAACTTGCACTACAGTTATAATATCTCACAACCTGAGCCACTTTACAAAGCGCGTATTTACATATGATGACGATATCATTTTTAAGGTGAAATGCAGCAAAATATGTTTATTAAATTATATAGATAAAACTTTAACTTCATTTAAATAATCTAAATTCTTCACTGGGAGTGTCGTTAAGGATAGAATAATTAAATATGTACTACGAAGATATTTCAATGTTCTTTAAATGTTTTGAAGAATCGCTAAGCTTACAGATGGCTTAACTTCTATTACAGAGTTGATTGTATGGCGATCGGTTACTTGGGGAAAGAAAAGCAAGGACTGCAGTGACGGCTACGCCAATATATATTGAATATAAAACAGAAAGAGAAAATAACAACACAGCTAAAAACGCAGCAACAAATTTCGGCAAAAGTTAAATGCTTGTCATGAGCAGGAGGCGGCTATGCACTGTCTGCAATGGACGTAGCCTTCCACCGTGCATAAGCTACCTTACTGATGGTCGGGCGAAGGAGCCACCGATTCTTCCTCTGCCCAGTGCCACCTCAAGCCTAGAGCCGCCCCTGAGTACTGCTGCAATAAATGATTTCATCGAAGTGAAACACATGTTTAATAACGTGCTTTAACTCCTATCATCATGAAAATGATATCACGTATACATCTCAGTATTTTAGTTATTCAGAGAGCTGTAATATCACGAATGTCATGGACTCTGTGTCCAGTTGGAGGAAGAGAGCCAGTTTAAGAAGCAAGTAGTGATTCACACACATAGAGCACATAGAAGATCAAATATAAAACAAAGCTTTTAACGTGCTACTTTAATTACGATGTGATTTGAGAAACTGATTAATTAAAAGATTTTAAGATGAAGTTTATGATGTTCTACTTTAATGACAAAATAAACTACGTGATTAAAGTCGAAATGTCGAGATTGAAATTGACATTTCGTGCTTTTTCCCCACTGTGTGCCTTTTTTCTCTGTACCCTAATAAACTTTCATATGACACTCAGACAGTGGGCTTACAACTCGGCTTTTCACGGCGACTTTGATATGTGACTTCTTTTTTATTTCCGGCACTGTGCGATTTGTGAATGTGAGCTTTCAAGTTTCTCCAACACGCTATGTCACTCGATCAACTTCATTTTGTTGATTATACCACGGTTTATTTGAACAAATAGTATGTTTTTCCTTTGCCTCCACTTGGTATTCGCTGAAATTCGTATATTTTCCCCCGTGCTTTTCCCACTGTCTTTTCACAGAAGGCTGCGCTTAAGGGTGATTTATATTGATTTGCATATTCAAATAGGCGTAATTCTGGGAGGATTTGGGGCGTTACATAATGCGCGTGCCGGCGTTAGTTTTCACGCTGATCGGGATTTATGTAACGGAAGAACGTGGAAGTTGGAGTACGCACAGATTCCTGCATCTGGATTTATCTGTGCATAAGCACATTTCGGCTTTTGTGCTTACGCCATGTTATAGTGCGAGTTCTACGCATGGCGTTATACATGAGGCCCCAGGTCTCTCCACAGAGGTTCTATGGGGTTTAACTCTGAGCTTAGACTGAGCCTCTCATGGACACTCAGAGGCTTGTCCCAAAGTCATTCCAGCTTTGTCTTGGCTGTATATGCTTTAGGTCATCGTTGTGCTGAAAGGTGAACTGTCGACCCAGTCTGAGGGTGCGTGCCCACTGGAGAAGGTTTTCTTCAAAGACCTCTCTGTATGTTGATGCATTCATCTTTCTCTCAATTCTGACCAGGCACCTTGTCCCTGCTGCTAAAAACCCCCTCCATAGCATGACGCTGCCACCACCATGCTTCACCATAGGGATGGCACTTGGCAGGTGTTGAATTTCCTGGCCTTTGCCAGACACACCATTTCGAGTTCTGCCCAAATAGAGTTCAATTTTTGGACAAGAGAATCTTCTTCCTCATGCACTCAGAGTCCTTTAAATGCCATTTGGCAAACTCCAAGTTGAAGTGAGCCATAAGCACCCAGTTAATGGAGTCCTGCTAAGATGGTTGTCCTTCCAACAGTTTCTCCCATCTCAGGAGTGGACTTTTGAAGCTCTGCCAGAATGATCATTGTGTTCTTGGTTACCTCTATGAGTAAGACCCTTTTTTCCCAGTTACTGAGTTTGGTGCAATCAACCAGCTCCAGTAAGAATCCTGGTGGTTCCAAACTTCTTCCATTTCACTATTATTGAGGCTGGTGTGATGCTGTGAACACTCAAAACTTTAGAAATGGTTTCATCCCCTTGCCCTGTTCTGTGCCTCACCACCAGTTGATCACCATTGAAATCACCATCACCATGTTTTCGTGGCATGCTTTGGGCTCCTTAGTACCAAATGAGCATCTATTAAATGCCACAGGCTACCTGAGAATTGTTGCTAGCCATGTCCATCTCTTTATGACTGCATTGTCTCCATCTTATTACAGCTACTCCCAGCAAGATGATGCGCCATGTCACAAAGCTCAGAAAATCCTTTTGTTACCTGTCCTATCACACTTTCTGAACAAACAGAACCTAGCCTAATGTGTACTTCTTTTGTAAGCCACTTTGGATAAAAGTGTCTGCTAAGCAAATAAATGTAACTGTAACCATCTCAAACTGGTTTCTTGAACATGATATTGAGCTCAGTGTACTCAAATGGCTTCAACAGTCACAAGATCTCAATTCAGTAGAGCATCTACATATACACACATACATACATACGCACACATATATACACACAAATACATATATATATATATATATATACAGTCATGTGAAAACATTAGGACACCCTTTGAAAGCATGTGGTTTTTTGTAACATTTTTAATAAATGGTTATTTCATCTCCGTTTCAACAATACAGAGAGATTAAAGTAATCCAACTAAACAAAGAAAACTGAAGAAAAGTCTTTTCAAGATCTTCTGTAAATGTCATTCTACAAAAATGCCTATTCTAACTGGAGGAAAAAGATAGGACACCCTTGCCCCTAATAGCGAGTGTTACCTCCTTTTGAAATAACTGCAGTGAGACGGTTCTTGTAGCCATCTACCAGTCTTCACATCGGTCTGAGGAAATTTTACCCCACCTCAATGCAGAACTTTTTCAGCTGTGAGATGTTTGAGGGCTTTGCACGTACAGCCCTTTTCAAGTCACCCCACAGCATCTCAATGGGATTCAAATCTGGACTTTGACTTGGCCATTCCAGGACTCTCCATTTCTTCTTTTTCAGCCAATCTTTGGTTGATTTACTAGTATGTTTTGGGTCATTGTCATGTTGCATGGTCCAGTTCCGCTTCAGCTTTAATTTTCTAACTGATGGTCTCACATGTTCTTCAAGCACCTTCTGATACACAGTAGAATTCATCGTGGATTCTATGATGGTGAGCTGACCAGGTCCTGCTGCAGCAAAGCAGCCCCAAACCATGACACTTCCACCTCCATGCTTCACAGTTGGTATGAGGTTCTTTCTGGAATGCTGTGTTTGGTTTACGCCAAACATGTCCTCTGCTGTTGTGTCCAAATAATTCAATTTTGGACTCATCTGTCCAAAGAACATTATTCCAGAAGTCCTGGTCTTTGTCAACTTTATCTCTGGCAAATGTCAGTCTGGCCTCGATGTTTCTCTTGGAAAGCAAAGGTTTCCTCCTTGCACACCTCCCATGCAAGTTAAACTTGTACAGTCTCTTTCTGATTGTAGAGGCATGTACTTCTACATCAACAGTAGCCAGAGCCTGCTGTAGTTCTCGAGATGACACTTTAGGGTTTTGGAGACCCTTTAGCATCTTGCGGTCTGCTCTTGGGGTGAACTTGCTGGGGCTTACCAGTCCTGGGCATGTTGGCAGTTGTTTTGAAAGCCCTCCACTTGTAGACTATCTTCCGGACAGTGGAATGGCTGATTTCAAAATCTTTGAGATCTTTTAAATCCCTTCCCAGACTCATAGGCTGCTACAATCTTTTTCTGAAGTCCTCTGACAGCTCTTTGTTCTCACCATGGTGCTCTCTCACTTCAACAGTCAGGAGCACACCAAACTAAAATGTCTGAGGTTTAAATAGGGCAAGCCTCATTCAACATGCAGAGTAACGATCTACTAATTATGTGCACCTGGTGTGATATACCTGTGTGAGATCTGAGCCAATTTAAGAGGGAATACATGTGAGGGTGTCCTATCTTTTCCCTCAGTTAGAATAGGCATTTTTGTAGAATGACATTTACAGAAGATCTTGAAAAGACTTTTCTTCAGTTTTCTTTGTTTAGTTGGATTACTTTAATCTCTCTGTATTGTTGAAACGGAGATGAAATAACCATTTATTAAAAATGTTACAAAAAACCACATGCTTTCAAAGGGTGTCCTAATGTTTTCACATGACTGTATATATATATACACATACACACACATATATAAACATATACTGTATATACATATATACACACACACACACACACATATATATATATATATATATATATATATATATATATATATATCGCTGATGCCAGGGGTGACGACCCGGCGGGACGCTTTGAAGACCGGAAGTGGGCGTGTGCCCATCTGGGATCACGTGGGGGCTGCCTTCATGGTTACTTTGGGGGCCACGGGTACAGGGCATGGAAGCTCCACCCTGTAGGGGTCCGTGGTCATCGCCAGGAGGCGCCCCAATGCCTTGGGGACCTGTTGCCTGGGGGGAAGACTTTGGAAGATTTAGGATGGCGCCCGTAGAGCTTCCGCCATGCTGGGGCGTGGCCAGACAAGGAATGCCGGGAACACCTGGTGCTCATCCTGGGACAGGATAAAAGGGGCCGTCTCCATTCATTCGAGGCTGGAGTCGGGTGGAAGAAGGACGAGGCAAGAGAGGAGAGTGGAGGCGGCCCGAGAAGAAGGCATTTGTGGCCAGGACTGTGTGTTTTGGGGTTTGTGCACATCTGGGTCTTAGTGACTATTTTTATATTTGTAAATAGTGTATATAATAAACGTGTGGTGGTGATTACAACATGTCTGTCTGTCTGTGTCCGGGGTCCCAATATATATATATATATATATATATATATATATATATATATATATATATATATATATATATATATATATATATATATATATATACTCTTTGGGGTGGGGTGGCAGAATCCATCAAGGAGGAAAAATGAAAAACATTATTTGTACAAAATCTTAATTTATTTATCCATTCTTAAATAATTAAATGGGCAGGCTATTTCAGTATCAGTGCAATACGCTGCTTGTTAAACGGATGACTCCCGCTTCTTACGCAAGTCCGCGCGGATATTATGAACTATCATATCTGTTCAAGTTCTATTTAAATTTTAAATAGGAGGAATTTTTATTTAGTCGACAGAAATATCTTTGGTAGGAATGTAAGTTAAATGTAGGCATCATTGCACAAATTTTTCTTCACCATACAAATGTAAAGAGTAAATTCGCCTTACATTCCAACCAAAGATATTTGTGTCGACTCTAAATCAGGGTGTCAAACTCAATTGCACAGGGGGCCAAAATCCAAAACACACTTTAGGTCGCGGGCCGAACACGATAAACATTTATTGAACACACTAAAACTAAACTTTTAAAACTTAACTTTTTTGAACATAAATATGAATAAAAACAGACAGGAATATTAGTTCGGAATAAATCAACTCAAACCTTAAACAACTTATAATATTTTGCTCTCCATAAAAATATATCCTGTCAAAATTATACAAATTCAAATATGAACATGGTGCATAACAAAATCTGGAAATATAAATAAAATGTGTTCTTTTCAGCAATAACAAATCAAATCATTCAGTTGTCTTTGCTGTTATGTCATTTTAGAGCTGGACACCTGGCATCTTTTTTTGGCCACAAGTTCGTTTCTGTTTGGTGTGAGGTTCTGTGTTGTGGAGATTCTCAGGATGGACAGCAGGTGCTCATCAGTGAGGCGACTCCTGTGTGCTGTTTTGTTAGTCTTCATGACTGAGAAGAGCTTCTCACACAGATATGTGCTACCAAACATGCACAAGGTTCGAGCCGCATGTAGATGGAGCTGGAGCATTTGTGTGGGAATGGAGTGAATAAACTGTGTGGGCCCTGCAGTATCGTACCTTGCCTTCAGTGTGCCATTACAGTACACTGCAGCTCAATCACCTCCATCTGAATCTGCACAGGTGCAGTTTCCACATTGACGGCAAATGGGTTGCGAAACAACTCAAAATTCTTTTTTTGTTCTTCAAAGTCACCAAAGCGCCATGCAAACTCAGAGTGCGCCAGTTTATCCCGCAACGCGTATTTGGGAACACCGCTGTGTCGACTTGGTTCAACATTACTTGGCAACAGGGAAAGTGGGGCAAGTTGCACTGGTGCATTTGTGTCTCCCATAAAAGTAGCTTCACTTGAAATCACTTTGTGATTGCGCACGGGTTAAAACGTGTGCTGAAGTGTCAGATTCTTCTTTAATTCTTCTACTTTCTGTATCTTGTGCATTGCATTCAGGTCTTTCAGGTTATTCTGATGTTTTGTCTCATAGTGCCGTCTTAGATTAAATTCTGTAATTACAGCCACATTAGCTCCACAAATGAGACACACGGGTTTACCGCAATGTCAGTAAACATATACTCAGCCTCCCATCGGTTTTAAAGGCTCTATGTTCAGAATCAACTTTTCTCTTCGCATCGTGTGGGCTAGCATAAATAACTTGCAGCATCATAAGCTAGACTTTATTAACGCGTGCAGTATTCGCAAGGCAGCTGAAGCGCTGCATTATGGGATCTGTAGTTTATTGTGTTACCAGCGCCTATATCCCCGGCCATTAATAATAATATATAAAACTAGCAAAATACCAAGGCTTCGCAGAAATGGAGAAGTAGTGTTAAAGAAGCAATGAAAAAGAAAAGGAAACATTTTGAAAATAACGTAACATGATTGTCAATGTAATTGTTTTGTCACTGTTGTGAGTGATGAGTGTTGTTGTCATATATATATATATATATATACACACATATATATACATATATATATATTTACAACACACACATAAACATATATATATATACATATCTATACATATACATATATATCTACATATATACACACACAGCTATTTCAGATCAGTGCAATACGCTGCTTGTTAAAACGGATAACTCCTCTTACGTAAGTCTGCGTGGATATTATGAACTATCGTATTTGTTCAAGTTCTATTTAAATTTTAAATAGAAGGAATTTTTATTTAGTCGACAGAAATATCTTTGGTAGGAATGGTAAAAACAGACAGGAATATTATTCCTGAATAAATCAACTCAAACCTTAAACAACTTATAATATTTTGCTCTCCATAAAAATATATCCTGTCTAAATTATACAAGTTAGAAATAAAGTAAACGTTAAAAGAACAAACATTCAAATTTCTTTACTCTTATGTAATTTAATATAAAAAATAAACTTAGATTTTAAATATCCCAAAAGATTTTGCTCTCCATAAAAATATATCCTGTCAAAATTATACAAATTCAAATATGAACATGCTGCATAACAAAACCTGGAAATATAAATAAAATGTGTTCCTTTCAGCAATAACAAATCAAATCATTCAGTTGTCTTTGCTCATATGTCATTTTAGAGCTGGACGCCTGGCATCTTTTTTGGCAACAGGTTCGTTTCTGTTTGGTGTGAGGTTCTGTGTTGTGGAGATTCTCAGGATGGATTGCAGGTGCTCATCAGTGAGGCGACTCCTGTGTGCTGTTTTGTTAGTCTTTATCACTGAGAAGAGCTTCTCACACAGATATGTGCTACCAAACATGCACAAGGTTCGAGCCGCATGTAGACGGACTTTTTGTTCTTCAAAGTCACCAAAGCCGCCGTGCAAACTCAGTGCGCCAGTTTATCAGCAAAGTGCGATTTGGGAACACCGTAGTGAAGACTTGGTTTAACATTACTTGGCAACAGGGTGCACTGGTGCATTTGTGTCTCCCATAAAAGCAGCTTCACTTGAAATCACTTTGTGATTGTGCACGGGTAAAACGTCCGCTGAAGTGTCAGATTCTTATTTAATTCTTCTGCTTTCTGTATCTTCTGCATTGCATTCAGGTTACCCTGATGTTTTGTCTCATAGTGCCGCCTTAGATTAAATTCTGTAATTACAGCCACATTAGCTCCACAAATGAGACACACGGGTTCAGTAAACATATACTCAGCCTCCCATCGGTTTTAAAGGCTCTATTTTCAGAATCAACTTTTCTCTTCAGCATCGTGAGCTAGCTTCGCAATAACTTGCAGCATCATAAGCTAGACTTGATTAACGGTAAGTGTTGGCAAGGCAGCTGAAGCGCTGCATTATGGGATCTGTAGTTTATTGTGTTACCAGCGCTTCATATACCCGGCCATTAATAACAATAATACAGTATATAAAATGATCTCGGGTCGGATATAATTACACTGGCCGGATGTGGCCCGGCCCTTGAGTTTGACACATATGGACTAAATAGAACTTGAAAAGATATATTTTTTCAAATGTGATCGCAATTCAGATAGAGTTGACGCACTACAGCCTGCATGCCTCAATAAGTCATCCTCCCTCGCTCTTACTTTTTACCGCTCATCTAATGAATACACTGAGTATGGCTTTACCAAAACAATCATTGATGGCTAATAAAGTATCCATTATTCGAGTATGTAGATCGGGATATATATATATATATATATATATATATACCGCGACGAGCGGAGAAGTAGTGTGTTAAAAAGCTAGAAAAGAAAAGGGAACATTTTAAAAATAACGTAACATGACTGTCAATATACAGTATTTGTTTTGTGAGTGTTACTGAGTGTTGCTGTCATCAAGGATTTGATTATCATTATTTCTTTCAATCAGGTTCGTATTTGTAGGATGTGTTGTGTTCAAGTTACATTCCGTGTTTGTCAATCGCTGTAAAGATGACAGGTTTCATTCATCGATTCGCTTCTTACTGCATCAATAAACAGCTCGCCTTCTTCTTTATCTGAGACCTGACACACTGCATGCACGGGTTTTTTACACTGTCTTCCTTTAGCGGACATTGACTTTTTCCAACGTGTGCTTTGTTTCCGCAGTAGCTGGATTTATGAATATGCTTGTATCAGACGCCTTCATATTTTTGCTGCCTTTTCAATTGTGTAATTCGGTTTTGTTCAGCCTTTGGAACTGTTGCTTTTATCTGTGCACGCGCCAGTTCACGGAGCCGCCGTGTACATGCATCGAAGGTTCCCAGCTGTGCTGGTGCCATCTCGCTATGTCCATGGCTGTATTTAATGTTACCTTAGTCCTGGCACTTAAAACTTCTCTCGCAGTTTCGCTGAGTTTGTGTCAAACACCACCCTGACCATCTCATCTTCCTCTCCATAAGCACAGTCCTTCACCCGTGAATATTTAGTGGAGTTTGCTATTGATTGCCGCTGACGGACGGCCTTATATGGGCAGGCACTAAATTACAAACGCCAGCGCAGCCTGTCTATGAACTTAATTTAAAGTGTAGGTTTACATCGTGCTTTGTTTCAAGTAGCAGAACTCATGAATATGGTTGTATATGTCACCGCCGCTTCTTATTGTTTCGCTGCCTTCTCAATTATATAATGCATGTCTTCCTGGTTTTCTATGTACGCGTGATTACGGGAGGCGTGATGATGTCACACGAAACTCCCCCCACGGCTTCAAGCTCATCTCCATTACAGTAAATGGAGAAAAACAGCTTCCAGTTATGACCATTACGCGTAGAATTTCGATATAAAACCTGCCCAACTTTTGTAAGGAAGCTGTAAGGAATGAACCTGCCAAATTTCAGCCTTCCACCCACACGGGAAGTTGGAGAATTAGTGATGAGTGAGTGAGTGAGTGAGTGAGTGAGTGAGTGAGTGAGTGAGGGCTTTGCCTTTTATTAGTATAGATGATCTCGCAGGCCGGATATAACACACATACCGGGATGTGGCCCGCGGGCCTTGAGTTTGACATATATGGACTAAATAGATCCGAAAAGATATATTTTTCATCGAACCGCAATTCAGATCGAGTTGACGTGCACTACATCGAGCCCACGTGCTATTATGGTTTCACCTGTGTGCATTAATAAGTCATCCTCCCCTCGCTCTTACTTTTTTACCGTTCATCTAATGATTACACTGAGTGGCTTTACCAAAATAATCATTGATGGCAAAGTATCCATTATTCATAAAGCTTCAATTGGTGCTCTGTATTTCTGCGTTAACTGTATATTTTTTCATACGCTTCAAAACCAAGGGGATGCAGGGTAAAATGAATCGGAAGCACGCATGCATACTCAGTGCACCCTCTGGGAATTGAACTGAGCCAGCGCTAGAGGCAAAGCCTCTACCATTGCACCACGGCATGTGGTTTGTCTATTTGAGCGTATGTAGATCGGGGTATATATATACATATATATATATATATACCCAGGCTTCGCAGCGGAGAAGTAGTTTGTTAAAGAAGTTATGAAAAAGAGAAGGGAACATTTTAAAAATAACGTAACATGATTGTCAATATACAGTAATTGTTTTCTCTGAGTGTTATAGAGTGTTGCTGTCATCAAGGATTTGATTATCATTATTTCTCTCAATCAGGTCTCGTGATTTGTAGGATGTGTTGTGTTCAAGTTACATTCCGCGGTTTGTCAATCACTGTAAAGATAACAGGTTTCTATCTATCGATTCGCTTCTTACTGCATCAATAAACAGCTCGCTCTTCCTCTTTTATCTGAGACGTGACACACTGTAATACGCACGGGTTTTTTTTACACTGTCTTCCTTTAGCGGGACATTGACTTTTTCCACCCCACGGCCTGTATTTAATGTTAGATAAGACCTGGCACTTTAAAAGTTTCTCTCGCAGTTTCGGCTGAGTTTGTGCCAAACACCACCCTGACCATCTCATCCTCCTCTGCATAAGGCACAGTCCTTCACCAGTGAATATTTAGCAGCAGTGTTTCATCGATTGGAGTGTCGCTGATGGCCGGGCCTCAAATGGGCAGGCACTAAATTACGGGAGGTATAACTCCTCCCATGTAAGTGAAAACTATTTGCCCCTTCCTGATTTCTTATTCTTTTGCATGTTTGTCACACAAAATGTTTCTGATCATCAAACACATTTAACCATTAGTCAAATATAACACAAGTAAACACAAAATGCAGTTTTTAAATGATGGTTTTATTATTTAGGAGAAAAAATCCAAACCTACATGGCCCTGTGTGAAAAGTAATTGCCCCTGAACCTAATAACTGGTTGGGCCACCCTTAGCAGCAATAACTGCAATCAAGCTGCTTATATAACTTGCAATGAGTCTTTTACAGCCTGGAGGAATTTTGGCCCACTCATCTTTGCAGAATTGTTGTAATTCAGCTTTATTTGAGGGTTTTCTAGCATGAACCGCCTTTTTAAGGTCATGCCATAGCATCTCAATTGATTCAGGTCAGGACTTTGACTAGGCCACCCAAAGTCTTCATTTTGTTTTTCTTCAGCCATTCAGAGGTGGATTTGCTGGTGTGTTTTGGGTCATTGTCCTGTTGCAGCACCCAAGATCGCTTCAGCTTGAGTTGACAACAGATGGCCGGACATTCTCCTTCAGGATTTTTTGGTAGACAGTAGAATTCATGGTTCCATCTATCACAGCAAGCCTTCCAGGTCCTGAAGCAGCAAAACAACCCCAGACCATCACACTACCACCACCATATTTTACTGTTGGTATGATGTTCTTTTCTGAAATGCTGTGTTCCTTTTACGCCAGATGTAACGGACATTTGCCTTCCAAAAGTTCAACTTTTGTCTCATCAGTCCACAAGGTATTTTCCCAAAAGTCTTGGCAATCATTGAGATGTTTCTAGCAAAATTGAGACGAGCCCTAATGTTCTTTTGCTTAACAGTGGTTTATGCCTTGGAAATCTGCCATGCAGGCCGCTTTTGCCCAGTCTCTTTCTTATGGTGGAGTCGTGAACACTGACCTTAATTGAGGCAAGTGAGGCCTGCAGTTCTTTAGACGTTGTCCTGGGGTCTTTGTGACCTCTCGGATGAGTCGCCTGCGCCTTGGGGTAATTTTGGTCGGCCGCCACTCCTGGGAAGGTTCACCACTGTTCCATGTTTTTGCCATTTGTGGATAATGGCTCTCACTGTGGTTCGCTGGAGTCCCAAAGCTTTAGAAATGGCTTTATAACCTTTACCAGACTGATAGATCTCAATTACTTCTGTTCTCATTTGTTCCTGAATTTCTTTGGATCTTGGCATGATGTCTAGCTTTTGAGGTGCTTTTGGTCTACTTCTGTGTCAGGCAGCTCCTATTTAAGTGATTTCTTGATTGAAACAGGTGTGGCAGTAATCAGGCCTGGGGTGGCTACGAAATTGAACTCAGGTGTGATACACCACAGTTAGGTTATTTTTAACAAGGGGCAATTACTTTTTCACACAGGGCCATGTAGGTTTGGATTTTTTCTCCCTAAATAATAAAACCATCATTTAAAAACTGCATTTTGTGTTTACTTGTGTTATATTTGACTAATGGTTAAATGTGTTTGATGATCAGAAACATTTTGTGTGACAAACATGCAAAAGAATAAGAAATCAGGAAGGGGCAAATAGTTTTTCACACCACTGTATCTTAATCTGGCCCTATGAGAACTAGAGCTCTTTGATAAAAAATGAAGAATATTTGGGGTTTGTTTTGTATAAGCTGTAATGAATGACAATTTTGGGCGGGTGTCTAGGCCAGGAAAAGGCCCAACAAACCTTACCTGGCCAGGAGGCTGCCCAAAGAAATATGTAGAGCAGCCCCTGCTGGCCCACAACCAGGAGATGGGCAGAAGTGGATAAGCTGGTAGGACTTGATTAAGTGACCAGTATAATGGAGGGACAGGGAAAGGCACCCCGACAAACAAGAGGGTAGTGTCCCTGGATTAAGGTAGCCATACAAATACCTACAGGGCATATTGGGAACTGTAGTACCATGGAGCAGCATTGCTGGGTTCTATGGGTGCCACCAGGGGGTACCGCTGTGATTAATGGTCCACACTTCATGGGATTTCTGCTTAACTTAGAGATGCTTCTGATGGACAATGTCATGTAGTCCTGTGTAAAGGAGACAACTCTGCCTCATCTGGCTGAGTTGGAATTGGGTAGAAGAAGGACAGAGTTCGCCTTGGAGGAGTGATGGGAGGAAGGAAGAAAGGAAGGAGAGAGCAGGGATTACATGTGTTTATACAATCTATGAAAAGACTTTGTAAGCTGAATAAACCTTGTATCTGAACGTGGGACTTGTGTCGCTGTGGTTGTATCTGGGGGTTTGGGGTGCTGTGATGTCCCCTACAGATCACAGAACATATTTAATTTTTTTTTACTTCAAATTTGGTTTTACATCTTAGTTTTGTTAACTCTCTGGAATCCAATTTGGGAAATACAAGTAAACCAGTGAGACTTCTCAATGAAGACTTCACACCCAAGTATTTTTGCATAAGAGCGCCACACCTAACCGTCTAATGACATTACTGTGTATCTATATTTATATCCAGCATATCCTACACACTGTTATGAACTAGATAATAACTCAACATGTCCTTTAAAGGGGGACACACATTTAAACCCTGGCTAATAATAAAAGAGCCATGTAGAATCTTTATAAATGAAAAAGGTATTTATTACGAAAAAATTCTCTGTAATAATCCAAGCTCCAAAGAGTACAAAAGGCAAAAGGAGTTGCCTGAAGCAATCCTGTAGCAAACAATGTTCTAATACATGATACAAACAGTAGTCAAAAGTACAGAACAAGGGGTAAGAAAATTCAGAAATCCACAAACGCACAAAGTCAATCAAAAATCCAACAAAACTCACCAATGCAAGTGCATTCAATGACCTTGCTCAAAGGCCCAATGGAGTAGCATCCTTTCTGACCATAACTGGATTTGAACCAGCAACCTTCCAGACACCAGTGCAGATCCTTAGCCTCAGAGCCACCATGTCTCCAGACTGTAAATAGGTCTACCAGGGTCCCAGTGGTTTCTGCCAGGTCTGTGCCTATAGCAGTGCTGGACTCCTTTTGATTTCACAGAGAAATAAGCTTTTAATGGATTCTCATTTGCTGCACTCAGTTTTCAGGAATAACCACTGTGTTTCTGGTCCTAACCATGAGATTGGATTGCACATCTGGAAACACCTGTCTCCTTGGGAGAGACCTTGATGACACAGGAGCTTATCTCCTGTAGCTATGCTCACTTTTGCCATGGCTAAGATTTGCAGGTTAAACCATCTCATTTTGGGCAGTTGTCCATGCCAGGTTTTGTTCCACCTACACCACTGTATCTGTTTCACTAGTTCATCACTTTGGTTCAAGCAGTGGGCTAGAGGCCTACAAAGATCTCACATGTTTTAGCTGGAAAGTGCTTGATCACTATCAGAGTTCTTAACATTCAAATGGCTTATTGTCTTGCTTCCCTTTTGCAAAAGGAATGTTTGAAACTTCAAAATATGCGATTTTCTATTCTATTGACACACTAATCCAGAAGACATAAAACCACAATGTAAGTTGTAGAGTTGTGTACCTGTAGAACATTCCTGAATAGTTTAGTGAGGTCTTTGGGTCACTTTTCCCACTTGCCAAATGGCTCCATTTTCAAGCTTAATGGAGTCAAAGTTGTAGGACGGTGTTCAGAAGTCAATCTGCATGTAAATCAATTCTCAAACGTCAATGCTGCCCCCGGCTCACTCGGTCATTGTGACAAACTGTGGCCTCCATGTTCACATTTTGTCACTCTGTTGTGATTTGACCAGGTTTCTGTTTCACCCACAGTAAAGCTTTATTTGCTTTTGAGTGTGTCATTAAGTTCATAAGCCATAAATATATTTTTAGTTTGCTACTTTCCCCAGCATGTCTTTCATCAAGATTTTATGAGCTAATTTACAGCATTTGATTATCTTTGTTCATTGTTCACATTTTTCCACTGAACTAACTGCATTATTGTTATGGGATCAGTTTACAGTAGATAAAGAAGTGCCTTATGACCGGTGCAAATGTGTGAAAATGGCTTGCTAGATTAAAAAAGACAGCAACTGATCAGAAAATATACAGATAATAATCTTCAACAGCAAGTCTGAGGGTTTAAAGTTTTAAAGTATAGGGAGCACAGTGTGTCTTGGAATTGTTAAAATAAAACTGGGGTTTATGTGACTTTTTACATTTACTTATTTGGCTGACGCCTTTATCCAAGACGGTTTACAACGTTTATGATACAATTGGTTACATTTCTTTTCTTTTTCCAATTGGAGCTCAGGCAGGTCAACTGACTTGCTCAGGGTCATACAGTGTAGGCAGTGGGATTTGAACCCACAACCTCAGGTTTTACAGTCCAGTGCATTAACAACCACACTACACTGCCTTTTAAAGGGACAGCTTTGATTAATGGCAGCTTATTTGAACTGTAGAATCGAAGGCCTCTACTAAAAAGTTTACTTTGTTCAAAACATTTTGAAACTAGATTAAACTAAAATGTAATCAGATATCTCCTTCTTCAATATGCTGTCCAGCTAACTCACCTTATCTTTTTCTTTCTTTCATTTAACCCAATTCACCAGAGTGCATATGCTGTCATTTTTTTCCTTCTAAAGACTGGAAGCTTAAAGACTTATTGTTAGGTCCACTTGACATACAGTTCAGTTCAATCTCCTGCAGACATCACAAAACTCCACTGGAGATCCTCAGTGTAGGTGTGTCTCAGAGACGATGTGCAGCTTTGTTCATAATGGTGCTCAGTTTTGCTTTGAGTGTCTCCTCCTCTACTACCTACAGGGGGTCCTGAGTGCATCCTATAAACAAGCCTGCACTTTTAATTAGCTTAGTGATTCATTAGGCATCTCCTGAAGTGATGTTACTAGCCCCGCACATCACAATGTAGAAAATCGCACTGGCCATCACGGAGTTGTAGAAAACATGAAGGATGTCACTTCCCACATTAAAGGAACACGAAATTCGAAAGTCTCAAAAAACTGATAGTAAAGATCGAATGAGCGCAAATAAAGGAAAATTATTCCTAGGTTAAATAATGGAACAGCGAAAAGAGATCAGATATATTGTTTGGATTTAAACTTTAAGTTGGAGACTTGTAGATCATTTAATTTGTGTTGCCAACAGTGAAAAAAAGTAGTGTTTCTTCGCAATGAAGAAGCCTATCAATGAGCATTAAAAGAGTTGTTGATTGGTCAAAGTGAAATCCACATACAGGAGCAGCAGAGACGTGAAGTGCCTGGCGTGTAGCACAGGTCAGGGGGTTGGTGTGCGAAGCGAGCAGGGGGAAAAGCCCCCTAGTTTATTAAAAATCAGAAACTGAAGTCTCACCATTATGTAAGCATATTCAGACCCATACTTTAGTACTTTACAGAAGCCCCATTTGGCAGCAATTCCAGCTTTAGGTCTTCCTGGATAAGTCTCCACAAGCTTTGCACACCTGGGTTTGGGCTGTTTATCCCAATCCTCCTGACACATCTTTTCAAGCTCCATTAGATTGGATGGACAGTGTCTGTACACTACCAGGTCTCTCCACAGAGGTTCTATGGGGTTTAACTCTGAGCTTAGACTGAGCCTCTCATGGACACTCAGAGGCTTGTCCCAAAGTCATTCCAGCTTTGTCTTGGCTGTATATGCTTTAGGTCATCGTTGTGCTGAAAGGTGAACTGTCGACCCAGTCTGAGGGTGCGTGCCCACTGGAGAAGGTTTTCTTCAAAGACCTCTCTGTATGTTGATGCATTCATCTTTCTCTCAATTCTGACCAGGCACCTTGTCCCTGCTGCTGAAAAGCCCCTCCATAGCATGACGCTGCCACCACCATGCTTCACCATAGGGATGGCACTTGGCAGGTGTTGAATTTCCTGGCCTTTGCCAGACACACCATTTCGAGTTCTGCCCAAAGAGTTCAATTTTTGGACAAGATAATCTTCTTCCTCATGCACTCAAGTGTCCTTTAAATGCCATTTGGCAAACTCCAAGTTGAAGTGAGCCATAAGCACCCGGTTAATGGAGTCCTGCTGAGATGGTTGTCCTTCCAACAGTTTCTCCCATCTCAGGAGTGGACTTTTGAAGCTCTGCCAGAATGATCATTGTGTTCTTGGTTATCTCTATGAGTAAGACCCTTTTTGCCCAGTTACTGAGTTTGGTGCAGTCAGCCAGCTCCAGTAAGAATCCTGGTGGTTCCAAACTTCTTCCATTTTACTATTATTGAGGCTGGTGTGATCCTGTGAACACTCAAAACTTTACAAATGGTTTCAATCCCCTTGACCTGTTCTGTGCCTCACCACCAGTTGATCACAGAAATCTACAGAGAGTTCTTTTGGTTTTTGCTCTGACATGCAGTATGAATTGTTCAACTGTCTATGCACAGGTACACATGTGCCAATCTAAATGATATCCAATGAATTTGGTTTACCACAGGTGGACTCCAGTGAAGTTCTAGAAAAATCTCAGACAGAATTAAAGCCAACAGAATGCACAAGAGAACAATTTGAAAACCTACAGTACAGCAAAGGTTCTGAACACTTCTAGGAATGGGAGATTTCAGTTTATGATTTTTAATAAATTTGCAAACCTTTCTGTAATCATGGCTTCAGTTTATAATTATGGGGTATTGAGTGTAGGCTAATGGGCGAAAATGGCAAATGTATCCATTTAAAATGAAATCTTCAAGATAGTAACGTGTGAAGAAAGTGACGAGGTCCCAGTACTTTCTGAATCCACTTTGTCTCCCAATTCTTTATAAAGGCACCATTTGGATTTACATTTTGGCTCCTTGTAGTTACTTTTAGGTGTGGAGATCTGCTGTTCCTATCACAGTACGAGAAATAATGTTTGTTTTGGATAATTCATGGAAAATATGAGCAGGTTTTACGACAAGTCTGACAATCAGTAGGCAAAAGTACGCATGAGTCAATAGAAAAATGTTAAAAGCATCAGAGATCCAATTACCAGGTGCAGCTACACAAGCGTAAAGAAATAACTAAAATTTACCATTAAAGGTAAAATTAGCACACTGTGATAATACAAGCCATTGAAACAAATAAGAGTGAAACGTTTACCGGAAGAACTTGAAAGTGGGGAGTCCAGGGATACAGGGGGCAGAACCTACCAGGACCAGGTTATGGTTTCCTTGTTAATTTAAAAAAGAAAGTTAAAAAATGACAGTTCTCTGTATTCATAAAGTTGTTTTCCAAGATTTGTACAAACCTCGATTGACATTTTAACATGCACAGCATTAGCTTGCAGGGTTTTTTTTTTTTGTGAAGAACACATTAGATATTGTCCATACTTCCTTCTTTTATTAATTTGTATCATTAGTTTGGTGATATAATCGGACCACAACTTTGTTTAAACAATCTTCACACCTACCATCATTTTATGATTATGGTTATTGGTGCCACTGGATCAATGAAAGCAATGACACCTGTTGCTAGTTACATGGGTCAATCGTGATAAGTACAAATGGTGACAGGCACAAGTTTACTTCCAAAGTTTGGATCTCAAACAAAGAAATTACTTTATGAGGAGTTGAGTTTATTCAGAGCTAGATTAACCATTAAGCAAAATAAATACGTGCTTAGGGCATTAAGGGAAGCGAGGGGGTCACCAAAGAAATTTTCCATTGCCAGATTTACCATGGAGCACATGGTGAAACTGAACCAGGTTCCACAAAAAATTAAAAAATGATATACTGTACATGTACACTGACTGGCCACATTATTAGGTACACCTGTTCAACTGCTTGTTAACCAATTATCTAATCAGCCAATCACATGGCAGCAACTCAATGCATTTAGACCAACAGACACTGTCAAGATGACCAGCTGAAGTTCATACTGAGCATCAGAATGGGGAAGAAAGGTGATAGAAGTGACTTTGAATGTGGCATGGTTGTTGGTGCCAGACGGGCTGGCCTGAGTATTTCAGAAACTGCTGATCTACTAGGATTTTCAAGTACAACCATCACTAAGGTTTACAGAGAATGGTGTGAAAAAGGGAAAATACCCAGTAAGCAGCAGTTCACTAGGCAAAAATGCCTTGTTGATGCCAGAGGTCAGAGGAAAATGGCCAGACTGGTTCGAGATGATAGAAAGGCAGCAGTAACTCAAATGAGCACTCGCTACAACTGAGGTATGCAGAAGAGCATCTCTGAACACACAACTCGTCAAACCTTGAAGCAAATAGGGGGCTACACCAACAGGAGACCATATCGGGTGACACTACTGTCAGCTAAGAACAGGCAACTGAGGCTACAATTCACACGGGCTCATCAAAATTGGATAATAGAAGACTGAAAAACGTTGCCTGCTCTGATGAGTCCTGATTTCTGCTGCCATATTCGGATGGTTGTGTTGGAATTGGCATCAGCAACATTAAAGCGTGGATGCATCCTGCCTTATATCAACGGTTCAGGCTGGTGGTGGTGGTATAATGGTGGTGGGGGATATTTTCGTGGTATGCTTTGGGTCCCTTAGTACCAAATGAGCATCTTTTAAATGCCACAGGCTACCTGAGTATTGTTGCTAGCCATGTCCATCTCTTTATGACTGCATTGTCTCCATCTTATTACAGCTACTCCCAGCAAGATGATGCCATGTCACAAAGCTCAGAAAATCCTTTTGTTACCTGTCCTATCACACTTTCTGAACAAACAGAACCTAGCCTAATGTGTACTTCTTTTGTAAGCCACTTTGGATAAAAGTGGCTGCTAAGCAAATAAATGTAACTGTAACCATCTCAAACTGGTTTCTTGAACATGATATTGAGCTCAGTGTACTCAAATGGCTTCAACAGTCACAAGATCTCAATTCAGTAGAGCATCTTTGTGATGTGGTGGAACTGGAGATTCACACATCATGGATATGCAGCCGACAAATCTGCAGCAACTGCGTGATACTATCATATCTGTATGAACCAAAGGTAAAAGTTGGTCCAACCCAGTTCTAGCACAGTGCACCTAATGAACTGGCCGACGAGTGTATATATTCTTCTTCTTCTTTCGGCGGCTCCCATTAAGGGTTGCTAAAGTGGATCATCTTTTTCCATATCTTCCTGTCCTCTGAAATTTGCTCTGTTACACCCATCACCTGCACCTGCATGTCTTCCAAATAATAATAAAACAGTAATAATATAGGTTAATTATATATATATATATATATATATATATATATATATATATATATATATATATATATATATATATATATATATATATATATATATATATCTTGTGAATACAACAAAATTAGAATCTGGTAACTGACACACAGTCCACCGAGGCTCACGTGAATGTTCTTGTCTTGGTCATGTTGGCTGTCACGTTCAGTTGTCCACTGAGAGTGAGTGCAGCTCATATATATGGGGGCACCAACATCTTTTAAATAGCTTAGGATCTGTAAAGGTCTTAATCTGGCCCTATGAGTACTAGAGCTCTTTGATAAAAAATGAAGAATATTTGGGGTTTGTTTTGTATCAGCTGTAATGAATGACAAGTGTGGGCGGGCGTCTAGGCCGGGAAAAGGCCCAACAAACCTTACCTGGCCAGGAGGCTGCCCAAAGAAATATGTAGAGCAGCCCCTGCTGGCCCACAGCCAGGAGATTGGCAGAAGTGGATAAGCTGGTAGGACTTGATTAAGTGACCAGTATAATGGAGAGACAGGGAAAGGCACCCCGACACACAAGAGGGTAGTGTTCCTGGATTAAGGCAGCCATACAAATACCTACAGGGCCTATTGGGAACTGTAGTACCATGGGGCAGTATTGCTGGGTTCTATGGGTGCCACCAGGGGGTACCGCAGTGAATAATGGTCCACACTTCATGGGATTTCTGCTTAACTCAGAGATGCTTCTGATGGACAATGTCATGTAGTCCTGTGTAAAGGAGACAACTCTGCCTCATCTGGCTGAGTTGGAATTGGGTAGAAGAAGGACAGAGTTCGCCTCGGAGGAGTAATGGGAGGAAGGAAGGAAGGAAGAAAGAAAGGAGAGAGAAGGGATTACATGTGCTTATACAATCTATGAAAAGACTTTGTAAGTGGAATAAACTTTGCATCTGAACGTGGGACTTGTGTCGCTGTGGTTGTATCTGGGAGTTTGGGGTGCTGTGATGTCCCCTACAGATCACAGAACATATTTAATTTTTTTTTACTTCAAATTTGGTTTTACATCTTAGTTTTGTTAACTCTCTGGAATCCAATTTGGGAAATACAAGTAAACCAGTGAGACCTCTCAATGAAGACTTCACACCCAAGCATTTTTGCATAAGAGCGCCACACCTAACAGTCCAATGACATTACTGTGTATCTATATTTATATCCAGCATATCCTATACACTGTTATGAACTAGATAATAACTCAACATAATGATTCAACATGTCCTTTAAAGGGGGACACACATTTAAACCCTGGCTAATAATAAAAGGGCATGTAGAATCTTTATAAATGAAAAAAATATTTATTACAAAAAAATGCTCTGTAATAATCCAAGCTTCAAAGAGTACACAAGGCAAAAGGAGTTGCCTGAAGCAATCCTGTAGCAAACAATGTTCTAATACATGATACAAACAGTAGTCAAAAGTACAGAACAAGGGATAAGAAAATTCAGAAATCCACAAAAGCACAAAGTCAATCAAAAATCCAACAAAACTCACCAATGCAAGTGCATTCAATGAACCGCAAGTGACTGTGGATATTCTTTAGCCTTTATAGGGCTGAAGTCAACCCCTTGATGGTGAAGCACAGGTGGCCCTGCCTACTGGGTGATCACCACAAAACACAAGATACATAATGTGACATGTAAGGGGCGCCACTGAGCCACCAAACCTTCTAACAAACCAACACAAGTCCCAGTTTAAAATAATAATTTATTTTAACAAATATCTTCACAGGTAATGCACAAACACAGCACAGGTATTATTCCTCTTGTTCCTTCTACGGCGGCTGTACCACCTGTTGCAGGGTACCTTGGCCCTCTTTTTATGATTTTGACCATGTGTTTTGAGGTCATTGTTCTTCCAATCAATCAGAGATCAATCAGACGCCTCTCTGATAGTACTGACTGATGCATAAAAATCTACCTGTACTTCTCAGGAGTGAAGGGTCATCAGTATCGATTAAATCACCTTCACCTTCAGGGAACCTCCACCTTGCTTTATCCTTGCTTGCAGACTTTCATCCATGTACCGCTCTCCAATCCTTAGGTGGACAATCTGCCATTTGTTATAGTCATAAATATTCAATTTTTGACTCATCAGTCCACAGCACCTGCACCCATTTTTCTACATCCCAGTCCTTGTATTTTTGCGCATGGATGACTCATTTGGATTTACTTCAACCTTGGATCAATGGCTTTTTTTGCCACAACTCTTCCAATATGGTCACTTCTGTTAAGATTTATGCTTTATTTGATATACAGAGTGCAGGGTCAGCAATTGTACAGCACTCTTGGAGCAATTTTCAGTTCAAGGACCTTGCTCAAAGGCCCAATGAAGTAGCATCCTTTCTGGCCATAACTGGATTTGAACCAGCAACCTTCCAGATACCAGTGCAGATCCTTAGCCTCAGAGCCACCATGTCTCCAGACTGTAAATAGGTCTACCAGGGTCCCAGTGGTTTCTGCCAGTTCTGTGCTGAAAGCAGTGCTGGACTCCTTTTGATTTCACAGAGAAATAAGCTTTTAATGGATTCTCATTTGCTGCACTCAGTTTTTAGGAATAACCACTGTGTTTCTGGTCCTAACCATGAGCTTGGATGGCACATCTGGAAACACCTGTCTACTTGGGAGAGACCTTGATGACACAGGAGCTTATCTCCTGTAGCTATGCTCACTTTTGCCATGGTTAAGATTTGCAGGTTATCTTTGCTACTTTCTTCGCTTCGGATTTATTTCTGTGGGAAAGATATGAGATAATCTGTCCTCTTAAGAAGACGAAAGCGAAATTACTAAAATAGATGAAGAACATGCCAGACTACCAAGCGAGACTCTACATAGGAGGAGGCAGGCTCTACATTCAGAATTAAACCTCTTGACAACTAAAGAAACTGAACAACTAATTTACAAATCCAGACATCATTACTATGAACATGGAGAGAAAGCTAATAAGCTTTTAGCTCAACAAATTCACAAGGAAGAAGTGCGCAACGCAATCTCGGTAATCACTAACACGAACGGAGATAAAATCATGGAACACAAAAATATAATGCACACTTTCAGAGACTACTATAAATCCCTATATACTACTGAGTTTAAAGAAGACAATATACAATCTAATGCATTTCTGGATACATTACAGATACCACAAATAGACGCTTTTAGTGTGGAGGAACTTGATATACCTCCGGCATTATCAGAATTACTAGATGCTATAAAGTCACTCCAAGGTGGAAAAGCAGCAGGCCCTGACGGCTACCCTGCAGAGTTTTACAAGAAATTCTCCGCTCAGCTAGCTCCCTCCTATTAGCAACATTTACAGAAGCAAGAGATAACCAATCTCTTCCACAAACCTTTCGCCAAGCACTAATCACTGTCTTTCCAAAACAAAATAAGGACTTATTACAATGTGCATCATACAGACCAATTTCACTTCTGAATAACGTTAAAATACTCTCTAAAATCATAGCTAGAAGGATGGAGAAAGTGCTCCCTCGGTAATATCACAAGACCAAACTGGATTTATTAGGGGCCACACTTATCTTCAAATCTTCGACGCCTGTTTAATGTAATATACTCACCAACTAAATCAAACACCCCAGAAATATTATTATCATTGGATGCAGAAAAAGCATTCGACATGATTGAATGGAAATACCTTTTACTATATTGAGAAGTTTGGGTTTGGCCCAACATTTGTGCATGGATTAAATTACTGTATACTAACCCAGAAGCTTCAGTTTGCATCAATAACATTTGCTCAGACTACTTTAAACTAGAACGATGCCCCTTGTCACCGCTGCTGTTTGCGATTGCCATTGAACCACTGGCAATACATTGTCGAAATACTGATCAGATAAAGGGGATTAGCAGAGAAGGACTGGAACAGAAAATCTCATTATATGCAGATGACATGGTACTGTATATATCGGACCCAGAAAATTCTGTGCCTGCAGTCTTAGCAGCACTCACAGAATTTCAAAAGATCTCTGGTCTCAGAATTAATCTGAATAAAAGTGTACTCTTTCCAGTGAATTCTCAAGCATATAATATTAGATTAGACACCCTACCTTTTATCATTGCAGAACAGTTTAAATACCTAGGGGTAAACATCACAAGTAAACATAAAGCTCTTTATCAACAAAATTTCGCGTCTGCATGGAAAAAATTAAACAAGACTTGCATAGATGGTCAACCCTTCATCTCACACTAGCTGGAAGAATTAACACTGTTAAGATGAATATTCTTCCTAAGCTCCTTTTTTTATTTCAAAACATCCCAATATACATTAATAAATCATTCTTTAAGCAATTAGATTCAACAATAACCTCATTTATTTGGAATTCAAAACATCCACGCATCAAAAGAGCGACCCTACAAAGACAAAAGGCAGAAGGCGGCATGGCTCTACCTAACTTCCAGTTTTATTACTGGGCAGCAAATATACAGGCGATAAGAACCTGGACACAAATAGAAGAACATACACAGGCTTGGACCGCAATAGAAGTAAAATCCTGCAGTACTTCTTTGTATTCCTTGCTCTCTGCTCCAATAAACACACGTTAACGGCAATACACTAATAACCCAATTGTGCTCCACTCACTTAGAATCTGGAACCAATGTAGAAAGCATTTTAAGACGGAGAAGCTTCTATCTGTGGCACCCTGCAAGAGAACCACCTCTTTCAACCTTCACAAACATATGCAGTTTTAATATCTGGAAAAATTTGGAATTAACTTGCTTAGAGATCTTTATATAGACAACGTCTTTGCATCCTATGAACAATTACATTCCAAATTTAACATTCCAGCTACACATTTCTTTCACTATCTTCAAATCAGGAACTTTGTTAAACAGAACCTTCCAGATTTTCCTCATCTTGCACCCTCATCCACGCTGGAAAAATATTGCTCAATCTCAAGGATTAGACTCCATCTCTACAATATATAAAATCATTTTACAATCCCTTCCTTTCAAAGATCCAAGAGGACACTGGGAAAAAGATCTCTCAATTAATATATCAGAAAAGGAGTGGAAAGTAGCAATGCAGAGAATTCACTCGAGCTCCATATGCAAAGCATACAATTATACAACTCAAAATTATATATCGAGCACATCTGTCTCGACTAAAACTCTCAAAATGTTTCCAGGGCATGATCCAACCTGCGAACGTTGCAACCAAGCCCCAGCCTCACTGGGTCACATGTTCTGGGCCTGCACCAAATTAACATTATTCTGGACAAAAATTTTAATTACCTTCAGACAGCCTTGGACTCACAATCCCTCCTAACCCATTAACAGCTGTGTTTGGGGTTCTTCCAGAGGGGCTTAAAGTGGAGAAGGACAAACAAATTGTGATTGCATTCACTACACTGTTGGCACGCAGACTTATTCTGATAAACTGGAAGAACCCAAACTCTCCTCTTTTAAGTCAGTGGGAAACTGATGTGTTATATTATTTGAAATTGGAAAAATCAAATACTCAGTTAGAGGATCTGTACAGACTTTTTCAAAACATGGCAGGATCTAATCAGTAATATTTTAAAATAAGTTTATAAAGCACAGAGAATTTATTAATTTAGGTATGTTTACAAGCCTTAAATTTTACGCGTTTGGCTTGCTCTCTCTCTCAGGGTGGGGATCGATCTGTTCTTAACTAATTCTTTTTTTGTAAAAACTTGATTGCTTTGTATTGATTGTAATAAAATTAATAAAAAAAAAAAAAAAAAAGATTTGCAGGTTAAAGCACCACATTTTGTTTGGTTGTCCTTGTCAAGTTTTGTTCCACCTACACCACTGTATCTGTTTCACCAGTTCATCACTTTGGTTCAAGCAGCGGGTGACTGGACATAGAAGCTCCTTGGTGTGGGAAAAAGTCAATAACCCGTTCCTTGGTTTTGATGATGTTAAGGTGCAGACAATTCACAAAGTTCTCCCATTATCTCCTCTCCTCTGTCTTATCCCCCTTATCAATATGCCCCACAAGTACAGGATTTTCTGATAATTTCTGCTAGTGACCAGACCTCCTGTTATATTTATAGTATGATGTGTACGGAGTGAAGAGTAGAGCAGACAGGCCTGTTCCTTGTGGTGTTCCAGTGTTGCTCACACAGTCCTTGAGTCCCTCAAACTGCAGTCTTGCCCATTATCCAGGGCACCATAGACTCATCCACCTGATTATCTCTGAGTTTACCCCTTAACTGGGATCACTGCAGAAATCAAAACACAGATGCAGATAACTGCATCCTCCACTCCAATCTTTGATAGACAAACTGCAGTGGGTCCAGGTGGTCTACCACAAGAAGGCTCATATAGTCCAGAACCAACCTCTCAAAGGTCTTCATAATGAGAGTATAGTGACCGGACATAGAGACTCTTTGGTTTACTGAAAGTCAATAAGCAGCACAAAGTTCTCCCCCTGACTCCTCTCCTCTATCTAATCCCCCTTATCAACAGACCCCATAAGTGCAGAATCATCTGAGAATTTGTGCCAGTGCCCTGACCTGCTGTTATATTTACAGTCTGAGGTGTGCAGAGTGAGGAGTAAAGCAGACAGGCCTGTGCCTTGTAGTGTCCCAGTGTTGCTCACACAGCCTTTGAGTCCCTCAAACTATGGTCTAGCCCATTATTCAGGACACCATAGACTCATCCACCTGATTATCTCTGAGTTTACCCTTTAACAGGGATCACTGGAGAAATCAAAAAACATAATCCTCACAGTGCTGCCAGCTTTGTCCAGCCTTGTGGAGCAGACAAATAATTACATCCTCCACTCCAATCTTTGTCTGATAGCAAGCTCGAGTGGGTCCTGGTGGACTGTCACAAGAGGACTCATATAGTCCAGGACCAGTCTCTCAAAGGTCTTCATGATGTGAGACATAAGTGCCACTGACCTGTAGTCATTACTAAAATAACTGAAAAAGTATACGATGCAGCCGATCACCTACTGTACACTGCGCATGTAAGCATCAATGGAAAAAGGAAGCGGTAGAGACCTCCTTAAAGGGATCATTAGGGCATTGGCCATGAACAGGCCATTCATCCTAACAACCTCACCCATCCTAATTACCTAGGTTAAGAGCTCTGTAATCAGAATATAAGTTTAATATGTCACCGTGCTCTGTGCAAATATTTTAAATCTGCTTTTCTTTTCTTCTCACATGTACAGCTAACACAAAGCCAGATTTAGCACACAGGAGCTGATCATTTAGAACTGCTAGGCAAGCTTTTTAAGACAAGACAAGCTAAGAACAACTGCAAATGGGCAACGTGCACTATTTCTCTGTGTTAGAGTCAGCATGAAATTGTATCCTCTCTTTGCCTTGTTTGGAATTGCATTATTTACCTAAGTAAGGGCCTGCACATGGAGAAAGAGTATAAAGCCTTGGAACATTGCTCGGCACACCTTTGAAGCCGACGGACGAATGGAAGATAACGTCATCTGATCCTGAAAATCTTTCCAGCGCAGTGACGAAAATGGCAGACTGTATACATCGAGCTCCCACTTCAGTAATAGTTTTGTCATGGCTTCCTCGTCTGTTATGCCACATAAATCGTCACTAAAGAAAGCTAAGTTATTTCTCCTATGTGATTTCTTACCGCCGTATCACTAAGGGAGCCTTTTAATTTCATGTGCATATAGTCTTGGGTTATGTAACATGCTGCAAATACAAAAGAACTTATTCCAACCAGGGAGCTAGCGCCTCCTGCTGGATAGAGGCTCCCACCCCTGGGTTGCCTGCACCTCCCATGGGGTGCGAGATGGCATTTTAGGGGGTGTGACAAAGAGGAAGACTGCGTCATGTTTCGCCAACAGTGAGATGCGTTGTCCAATCTTATTGGGTTGCAGTCAGCGTCTTGCAGTGTGCTGTCATTTGTAGGTTATTAGTTTGTGCTCCTATTCTGTGATATGAGCATTGCCAGTGCAGTTGTCACCTGTGAATGGGCTGCAGAAATGAACATTCTCACAAGTTTCTTGCTGCAGATGGAGCATTCGTAAAGGTGTACTGTAAAAGTGAATAACATTTGTTAAGGGAGTGGAATTCGGACCTTGCAATGACCCACCTTGCATTGATTTCTGTATAAGCCCTGATTTTGAGGGGGCGGGGGTCAACAAGGGGCACCGAATTGGATGCAGCCCCTGCTGTTTACTTTCAGTTCATCTCTCAAAAGTGTGGTCCGGACAGTATCGCAGCAATTTTAACTGTGCTGAGCATTTGTTTTTAAACTGCAGTGCATGTGTTATTGGGAGATAAAGCTAGTTGACTGTGCTTCTTTGCTTAGCAACACAAGGGCACCCGTTGCTTCATGGGGGTCTCCAATGCCACAAACCCCTCGACTGTTGATCGTGTGTCATTTCTTCATGGTGCTTGATGCTTTGTGGGATACTTTAACCTCTGGATTGTCAATTGTGTGTCTTAGCTTCATGAGGGGGACACGTTTACAAGATCGCTGTGCTCTATAAAGATAAATTGCTCAATTTATACAGTACAGTATTTAAATTTTTAACACTGAGCTAAAAGCTTTCTTTTTCAGTTTGTTCACCTGCCGTACTGTATGTGGCTCAAAATTTATAAATTGGACTTCTTCAATGTTGTATCAGTTTTGTAGGGGTTGTGAACATAAATCAAACATTTTCCAGGAGTGCGGGGCATAGAATAGGTTGAGGACCACTGACCTAGATTGTCCAGAATAATTGATAAAGATCCTGGCACCAAAAGCCATTGCTTCCTGTGCTTCCTTTGTTCACAGTACCCTGAATTCCCATTTCTTTTAGTTTGATCAATAACCTTTCTATGTCGTACCTTTTCAAACCCTTCAGAAAATCAAGATAAACGATATCGCATGCACCACTCTGATTGTATCCTTTGGTTGCCTCCTCATAGAACTCCAGCATATTAGTGAAACATGACCTCCCTTGTCTGAACTGTGCTAACTGTTCACTAACACTCCTCTTATTGACATGTGCTGCTTGATCTTCTCCTTAGTAGTTCCTTTCATTAATTCATGTGTAATGCACGTGAAGCTCACTGGCCTATGGTTATTTGGATTAGCCTTTTTTTTTTGTACAACACAATATGCACTGTGTAACCCCCGGTGGACTACAAAAGTACCGCACAGAAATTGTTGTATTTTTGTAGCAGGGCACAAGTGGAAATAACCTGCTGCAAAGAAGAGCGAGAAGCCCAAGTTAGTCCCCTTGAACTGATGGGATTCTCCTTTACCTCAACAGGCCAAGATGGTTGCGTTGTACACTCTGTGTGATGTTTGTGGCCTAGTGTTCCAGTGGGGTGTTCTGTAAAAGAAGTTCTGGCCAAGCAAAGACAATCTAAATAAGCACTGTATTTACTGTATGCCATGAAAAGAATCTACAGTACCTTAGAATCTCCAACTCTCTATGTGGAGTTTGCAGATTCCTTCAGTGTCTGTGGTTTCTATGTTCTCTGGTTTAAGTGAACTTTCTAAATTGGCCCATTGTGAGTGAGGAAGTACAAAAAACCATTGCAAGTGTCCTTAGTAAGCGGTCCATTATGAACCAGACTGACAGTCTGTTATGTGGACTTTGCTGTAAGGTGCACTAATAACAGAGTACCTTGAGGAGGTATATAAACCATCCTGATGAAAAGAAAGTTCTGTTTTATTGAAGTTTTACTTTATTTCAAGTTAATTATTAGGTTTTGTTTATAAGAAGGGGAAACCCCTGAGGTTATATAATACCATCCCAGTTACATATTAACTAATGATTCTTCTGCTACTACTGTCCTTGTGTAATTGCTGCGATTATTTGAGTGCATGAAAGAGAAAGATATATAAAGGAAACAGAGCAGGTTAGTTACCAAGGACCAAGGAAGAAGGTAAGCTGAAAGCTATAACTATATATGTGTGTGTGTGTTGTATGTCTCATTATGTTCACTGTATATGCATATACTGTACATTACATATTAGATAATATATTGCACTACAAACATATACATGTAAAATCTCTATATATATTTGCACTGAAGAACTTTAATAATATATATATATATATACATATATACTGTATATATACTACTGTATATCTATATGTATATCTAAATCTATACAAATGTCTCTATATCTATATATGTACGTATTTATTTATTTTAGTAAGTGTATGTATAATTATATCTATAGGCTGCCCATTGCATAGGTGGAATATACATACACTGGCCATGGTACCTGTTAAAAAATAACTAAAAAATATTTGCTATCTTTTACCTTACATGTACCTTTAACGCCTCTCCTCTGTGTGTGAACATCTCTTCACCAGCATTCCCTTTCTCAAGAGCATTCCCATAAAGCCTCCTTGTCAGACTCTATCATTATTTTCGACTGATTTTATACTTTCCGTCTTTTAAAGTGACTTTCTCAACGTGCTCCTTGTGCGTCTCACACTCTCATTTCCTCCCAGGTTGCCTCACAAAAGCCAAACTGACCAATCAGATTGGTCAGAGGAACTGGACACACAGACCTTAGTGTTTTATTATATACCAGATGCAGACACACTGGATTGATGTCCTGGTCAGGATGGAGTATGTTCCCTTTACCAGACTGGACTTTAAAATGGACTGTATGTGCCCATTGATACCTCTAGATTGAAAGTGTCTTTCAACCAGCATACCCATGCACACACATACAGGGCAAGGTGGGAACTGGAGTCCTATTGGGCAGCCCTGCTGGGTTATGCTTATGCATGTGTAGTGAGGGGTAGCTACAAGGAATGGCTGTTTTTACTTTGAAAGGCTTCCACCTGACCCAGAGGTGCTTCCTTCATGTAACAACTAGCACTGACAGTACTCCTGTGTCTGGCATTTAAGGGACCACCTCATCCCGCTTGGGGAATTGGAGTCAGTAGGAGGAGGACAACGCTGACTGAAGGAGGAGGTCTGGGAGAAAAAGGAAAGATTTGTGATCTGTGATGACTGAATGGAAGACATAAATTTAAAATTAAAAGTTTACAAATGAGTAAAAAAAAAAAGGTGCGCATGATGGTGCCAAAAGAACAAAATATCAGGTTCATTGGTTCAGGAACCTTTCTTGGCTTATAAAGCCTCGCAAACTCATAGTAGGAAGGAGTTCCATCCTGAGTTCTGTTCTCCTAATAAGTGACACCTCAGCAGGGTTGGAGTCATTTGCCCTCACTGGACATCTTCTCAGCACTGTGGAGGGAACAAAAGAAGATAAGGTTAGCACCAGGTACATACCTAAGAAGAAGACTGGAGTCAACACATAGTCTTTTAAGAAGAAGCCAGACCAAAAGTGGCAGGGCCAAGGAACTGTGACATGGAAATGACGTCACTGCCGGTCATCTGAATTATAGGGGTGAGAGGAAGAGAAGCATTTGGCAACAGCGCCAACCCTCAACTCAGGGTGGAGTTACCATTAGATAAGCCTTCAAGTTGTCTCCCAACTGCACATGTGGCAATTTATATACTGTACAATATATATATTTATATATACAGTGATCCCTCGCTATAATGCGCTTCGACTTTCGCGGCTTCACTCCATCGCGGATTTTAAATGTAAGCATATCTAAATATATATAACGGATTTTTCGCTGGTTCGCGGATCTCTGCGGACAATGGGTCTTTTTATTTAAAGTACATGCTTCATCAGTTTGTTTGCCCAGTTGATTTCATACAAGGGACGCTATTGGCAGATGGCTTAGAAGCTACCCAATCAGAGCATGTATTACATATTAACTAAAACTCCTCAATGATATACGATGTGCTTCCCCGAGCGGATTGTTTGCTTTTCTCGGTCTTTCTCTGCGCCTGACGGAGGGGGTGTGAGCAGAGGGGCTGTTTGCCTAGAAGATATGGACGCTCCTCTAAGAAATGCCGCTTTATCGCGGTGGCCCAAAAGCACGTATTGATTTTTTGATTGTTTGCTTTAATCTCGCGCTCTCTCTCTGACGTTCTCTGCTCCTGACGGAGAGGGTGTGAGCAGAGGGGCTGTTTGCACAGAGGCTGTTTGTTTAGAAGATACGGAGGATACTCTAAAAAATGCTGAAAGACTACCTTCACATTGCTCCCTTCTTTGAAGCTGCTTTATCGCGGTGCTCATACTTAAAAGCCCAACAGCACGTATTGATTTTTTGATTGTTTGTTTTTCTGTCACGCTCTCTCTATTTCTCTTGACATTCTCTGCTCCTGATGGCACTCGTTTGAAGAGAAGATATGTTTGCATTCTTTTAATTGTGAGAAAGAACTGTCATCTCTGTCTTATCATGGAGCACAGTTTAAACTTTTGACTAAAGGTGTTATTTCATGTCTAGAGGGCTCTAATAATGTTAACAGTGGGGGAGAGTTTATAAGGGCTTAAAATATATAAAAATAACCATACAAACATATGGTTTCTACTTCACCTATCGCGGGGGATTCTGGAACGCAACCCCCGCGATCGAGGAGGGATTACTGTACTGTATTTGATAAACATAGAATGACACAGTAGTGTAGTTGTAGTACATCTGCCTTGCAACAAGGAGTTGTGCATGGAGTTTGCATGTTCTCACCATGTCCGTGCTGGTTTCCTCTGAGTGCTCCCATTTCTTCTCACAGATATGCAGGTTAGGTGAAGTGGCATTTCCAAATTGGCCTTAGCGTGCACGTGTCTGTGTGTTCACCCTGTGCTTAACTGGTGTCCCATTTAGGGATCATTTCTGCCTTGTGCCTAATGCTTGTTCGGATGGACTCCAGATGCCGTGCAATCCTACCATAGATAAGAAGGTTAGGATGAATAAGTGGATGGAATGTATCTTGAATTTAAAAAGTTTATATGTGGCTGATATCCTTCTCCAAGGCAACTTACAAGATCATGATACACTATGACAGTTTTTAGATATTTTTGACAGGCAAGTTAAGTGACTCACTCGTGTCAAACACAGAGTCAGAGTAAGGAACTGAATTGACAGCCTTGGAGTCTGAAGTCCAGAATCATAGTCATTACAGCACATTACCTGGCCTTGTGGATTTTCTGACATGTCTTTGTTCATCTATCAGTACGAACAGAACACAGTCAGTAGAACGTGTCCTCTGAGCAGGTCTTTTATGCAGTTTGCTACTGTCCAGTCAGTCTTTATCTTTTTTATAGGCAGTCTTGGAAGTCCTTCGTGTTGTGAGCTATCCATGAGAAGGCTGCACAGTCTTTTCTGTTTATTTTATTACTACTGTTGTACAGAGCTGTTAGATACCTGGCTTACTTCATCTGTTAACCCTGCACAATGTTGGCGCTCCTCTTATCACTTTCATTAATGGCATTTTTCAGATTACTGAAGTGTTATCTTTTGGGCATTTTATTGGATGGTGGTCCATTGTGACACTAATGGGAACGAAAATTCAAGACTGGTTGGCTGTCAGACCAGCAATGAGTTTCTGAGCTCGGTTAAAAGTGATTTCAAGTTTAAATCTTGTCAAGTCTCCATCTAAAATGCACACAAACAATGACAGACATGTGATGAGGACACTGACTGACTACTTTATCACATGGAAAGGGACGGATGCATATATAATATAATATAATATAATATAATATAATATAATATAATATAATATAATATAATATAATATAATATAATATAACCAGTAATGGCGCACTGCATGATAACATGCAATAAATACACTTGACTTGAGCATTCCTAGTTCTCATCCTCTTTCTCTGTACGTTTAGCATTCGTTTGCTCAAAGGTTGATGCGCTTGCTGCTTCCTGAGCAGCTCTTCTTGTCTCCACCCTAGTAGCCCGCTTTTTCTCTTCTTTTGTCGGCATCTTTTTTGCATTAGAACTTATTAAGTCAGTGTTTGTGTTGCAATTACTTAGTACGTTTTCTTTAGTTTTTCACTTAAGCCAGCACTTAAATCTTCAATCTGCCTCAAGAATGATTTCCTTTCCTTACTGGACTGTTTTGACTTGACACAACATGTTGATTTTCCCACCTACTCTGGTGGCCATATACTGGATCTGATCTGCACTTCTGGGTTATCTGTTGCCAACATCTACAGCACTGATTTGGGACTCTCTGACCATAAAACAGTATTTTTCACTGTCTCACTGTCTTTCCCTCCTCTTACCTGTAAACGACAAATTTCTTACAGAAACCTTAAAAATATCTGCCCCTCTATCCTTTCTGGATCCATTTCTGATCTTTTACTGTCTGCACCTATTCCGTCAATGTTAGATAGTCTTGTTGACCACTATAACTCAGCCCTTCATTCAGCATTCAGCATTAAAACATAAGGAGGTTTCCTCTAAACGTTCAGCTCCTTGGTATAACTCAGAATTGCGATCTATGAAAACAGCTGGCCGACGCCTTGAGAGAATGTCACGTAAGACTGGCCTCACCGCGCACATCCAGGCTTTCTCTGACCACCAAAGAGCTTACAGAGAAGCACTAACTGCTGCTAAGAACACCCACTATGGCAGAATAATAGAAAGAGGCCACAATAACCCACGGGTTTTGTTCTCTGTAGTTAATTAACGACTCCAACCCGCATCTGGCCCAACTACCTGTTCTACGGAAGTATGTGAGGAATTCCTCCACTTTTTCCATAACAAAATTAAAGATCTAAATAATTCAACTAACATCATTACATCATCTGTTTATATCTCTCCCTGTTTTCCCACTCCATCCAGTTCCTTCTCTAATTTCTCGCCAGTCACATCTGCGTTTGTTAATAACCTGCTCTGTAAGATGAGGCTGACTACTTGTGTACTGGACCCCATCCCCAGCACACTACTTAAATCCTGCCTTTATGCCATAATCCCGACTGCTACAACAATAGTAAACTCATCCCTTGACACTGGCTCTGTGCCGCTCACTTTTAAAATCGCTTCTGTAACCCCAATGTTAAAAAAGTCTGGTCTTGATGCTGACAATTCATCCATCTTCCAACCCGCTGAATCCGAACACAGGGTCACGGGCGTCTGCTGGAGCCAATCCCAGCCAACAAGGCAGGAACCAATCCTGGGCAGGGTGCCAACCCACTGCAGGACACACACAAACACACACTAGGGCCAATTTAGAATCACCATTCCACCTAACCTGCATGTCTTTGGGCAGAAACCGGACCACCCGGAGGAAACCCACGCAGACACGGGGAGAACATGCAAACTCCACGCAGGGCGGACCCAGGAAGCGAACCCAGGTCTCCTAACTGTGAGGCAGCAGCGCTACCACTTCACCACTGTACCACCCTACAATTTCTGGCCTATTTCCCACTTACCTTTCCTGTTAAAAGCTCTTGAGTGTGTTGTAGCCTCCCAACTCACCAATTACTTAACCACTAATAATTTGATGGAACCCTTTCAATTTGGTTTCAGGGTGCAGCACAGCTGTGAAACTGCTCTGCTATGGGTAACCAATGATCTGCTTATTGCAGCAGACTCTGGACAAACCAGCATATTAATTCTGTTAGACCTCAGTGCAGCATTTGACACTCGGTTCAGACATGACATTCTACTGTCCAGAATGGAGAACATGCTGGGTATCTCTGGCACTGACCTCCAGTGGTTCAAGTCCTATCTGAGTGACAGGCAAGAGTTTGTTAGTCTTGGCAACAGCAGATCCAGCTTGGCGCCAGTCACACAAGGAGCTCCCTAGGGCTCTGTCCTCGGCCCTCTTCTCTTCTGTATTCATATGCTTACCCTTGGCCATATTATTCGTAACTATGGACTGGGCTATCATTTTTATGCAGATGATACTCAACTCTACTTCAATGTTAAAAGTGGGACTTCATCAGAGCTTTTTCAGCTCACAACCTGCCTTAGTGAAATTAAAACCTGGATGGAGCAGAACTCTTTAAAATTAAATTGCAACAAAACTGACCTCCTGCAAATTGGGACTAAAATGCAACTTAATAAAATGAGCTCCTTCCCAGTCCATCTTGGCGGTGATCTCATCAGACCTGCCTCCACTACAAACAATCTTGGTGTCATTTTTGATTCCTCCCTTTCTTATTCAGCCCACATAAATCACATTAAGAAACTTTCTTACTTTCACCTCCGTAACATATCCCGTGTTCTCTCTTTCCTTTTCTAATGCTGAGAAACTTGTCCATGCTTTTATCACATCCCGTATCGATTATTGTAACTCGCTGTTGGCAGATGCACCTTCAAATCTTATATCACAGCTCCAGCTTATTCAAAACTCGGCTGCAAGAGTCCTTACACGAACCAGCAGCAGTGAGCACATCACACCCATCCTACTCCATCTTCACTGGCTCCCTGTGTCTTACAGAATCGAATATAAAATCCTACTAATGACCTACAAAGCCTTAAATAACCTCGTGTCAAACTACATCAGTGACCTTCTCCATCACTATGTGCCTGCTGTATAGCGAGTGCCCAGACTCTGGAATGAGTACCACCCCCAGCCACTCCCCACACTATCTATCTATCTATCTATCTATCTATCTATCTATCTATCTATCTATCTACGTGCATTTTTAATCTGCTGCTTACAGTGTTGCAATCTATCAAATATACAAGAAATATACAAAGCTTACACAGACTGATACTGTCCAAGTTCAACTGACTGCAAATCTGAATAAAGCTTTTACGGATATCAAAATAATTACTGTTAACATACAACTACATCAGAATCATTATATATTATATTATATTATATTATATTATATAAAAAAATAAAAGACACTTTGATGTCCCACAAGAACAGGACATCTAACTTCTCAGTTTTTTGAATGCTTTTGGCAGACACACTTCATGTGCTCTTAAAAATTTTATACATTTTTAGATGGCACGTCAACGACTAAGCGAAGATAAAACAGCAGCACGTCAAAAAGAGACCCAACAGTGTTGGACAGAAAACAAGGCAAAAAAAATGCAAAAAAGAACATATCCAAATCGACAATAATCTGTTTGCATTTGCATCATTCAATGCTCAAAACGTAGATTTACACAATAATCGACCATACTCTATGAGAATCTGTGGTCCCGCAACAATTAAAGCTATGACAAGTTCAATTTTGAAGAAACCACAATTCGTTCAGGTGTGTATTTATGATCAAGGAGAAGCGATGCAACATAGAATTCGAAAGAGTATGTAACAATTCGCATGAAAATAACAATCTCTTTAAATTGTATATCCGGTTAACCAAACTTGGTGGTGGGCGAGCGAAGCAAGCAGGGGGAGAAGCCCCAAAATTATATTATAATATATTATCAGTCAGTCATTCTCCAACCCGGTATATCCTAACACAGGGTCACAGGGGTCTGCTGGAGCCCATCCCAGCCAGCATAGGGTGCAAGGCAGGAACAAATCCCGGGCAGGGCGCCAACCCACCACAGGACACACACACACACTAAGCATACACACTAGGGACAATTTAGGATTGCCAGTTCACCTAACCTGCATTTCTTTGGACTGTGGGAGGAAACCGGAGCACCCGGACAAAACCTATGCAGACACAGGGAGAACATGCAAACTCCACGCAGGGAGGACCTGGGACGTCTCGTCACAGTGAGGCAGCAGCGCTACCACTGCGCCACCATGCTGCCATTATATTATATTATATTATATTATATTATATTATATTATATTATATTATATTATATTATATTATATTATATTATATATGCATCCGTCCCTTTCCATGTGATAAAGTAGCCGGTCAGTGTCCTCATCACATTTGCACCATCGCTTGTGTGCATTTCAGACAAAGACTGGGCAAGAAGTAAACTAGTAACTGTTTGCCAACTAGCCTTGAGTTTTCATGCCCAAGAGTGTCAAAGTGGACCACCATCCAAAAAAACTTCCAGCAGATAACAGTTCAGTAGTCTGAAAAATGCCATTGATGAAAGAGGTCAGAAAGGCTAAGATGCTAACATTGTGCAGGGTGACAGATGAAGTCCAGTCAGGTATCTAACATCCCATTACAACAGTAGTGATAAAATAAACAGAAGAGACTGTGCAGCCATGTCATGGATGTGGCATGATAGCTAACAACCCAATGGATCTCCAAGACTTTCATTAAAAAAGCTAAAGAGCCACCAGACAGCAACAGACTGCACAAAACAACTCCGGCTCTGAGGAATCCCACTTTCTGACTGTGTTATGTTTGTATAATATCTATATATATAATTCACTAAGGCAAGACAACCATGGAAAGCACGCCGGAAGGGGCGTGGATTCACTAAGCCGCCGACAAGTGAGACACCTATGGCGCACGCAGGAAGGAGCCACGCCCACCAACTCCAAGACCATTGGATACGACGGCAACTCACACAGCCACGGCCACCAACTCGGACGCGACGACACAGAAAAACCGGCGTCATTTATATTCGTCTGTCGTAGAGGTCACATGCAGCTCCGACCCACGCTGACTGTTAATAGAGGCATGTTTCTCACGGAGGTGATTCGCCATATGCGGCGTTTAAAATTGTTTGCGAGGGGTATCCCATGGGATCCTTAAAACGTTTCTTTACAACTGAGGTTAAAACACAATGAAGTGAGCAGTCTTTAAAAACGAAGTTTCGTTACGACGCATGACGACTAAGTGCACCATAGCAAACTGTTTTACACGCTACATACAGCAATTCGATCCGCACAAACATGCGGCTTCTTAGATGCTCCTGCACTTTGTACACACACCCCTCCCACCGTGGTCGGGTGTCTTGGTGGATTATATATTGAAAGGCAGCCAAAACCGCACAGAGCAATGAAAAGTCCTTGTGAGTCACAGGTGCATCTGGACTGTACAAAGACGACAACGACTCGAGTGACGAGTTGGAGGTGGGCACATGAGCAGGCAGTGTATACTGAACGAGAAATCAGCAGACTAGCATGATGGAGGGAGCGGAGTGGATGTTCTTCTCCTCTCCTCCCGCTCCACCCTGAGCCGCACGGACGACATTGTGTGTTGGTTCGCTCCGCATTGGTTAAAACCCAATGAAGGAAGCAGTCTTTAAAAACCAATAAGCCCTGTGCCTCTGTTTCATTACCGCCTCACCTGCTTCACCAATGCAGGCCCCGCAATAGCATCCGCGGCGCATTCCCATGACCCGCCGGGCAGCCAACCGGGTAACCAAAGTCTTTGGGTTCAGGGGGGAGTATGGTTACAAAGCTGAAACTTAAAGGAATTGACAGAAGGGCACCACCAGGTGTGGAGCCTTTCGCTTCATTTGACTCAACACAGTAAACCTCACCCGGCCCGGACACGATTGACAGATTGATTGCTCTTTCTCGATTCTGTGGGTGGTGGTGCATGGCAGTTCTTAGTTGGTGGAGCGATTTGGCTGGTTATTTCCGAAAACGAACGAGACTCCCGCCTGCTAAATAGTTACACGACCCAACAGCGATCGGCGTCCAAATTCTTAGAGGGACAAGTGGCTTTTAGCCACGTGATATTGAGCATTAACAGGTCTGTGATGCACTTGTATGTCCGGTACTGCACGCTCGCTACACTGAAGGATCAACGTGTGTCTACCCGGCGTGGATAAGCCGTTGAACCCCATTCGTGATGGAGACCGTGGCTTCCAATTGTTCCCCACAGAACGAGAAATTCCCAGTACGTGCGGGTCATACGCTCACACTGATCACGTCCCTGCCCTTTGTAAAGAGCCTATGGTCGGGTGACTTGGTGGATTATATATAAAAAAAAACAGCCGGAACCGCAAAGAACAATGAAAAATTAACGTGGAAACCGACTGAGGCGGTGTTTGGAAAATTAACAGTCAACGTGACTCACGGGTGCGTGTGGACTGTACACAGACGAAAGCGACTCAGGTAGGGAGTTGGGAGCGGGCACATAAGCGGGCAGTGCGTACTGAACGAGCGCCGTTCAACCCCGTCCTTCACTTTGGAAGGAGAAAGCGCGACGGCGCTCCTCCGGTTTTCAGTCACGGACAATTGTATGTTGGTTCAGAAGTGCATTGTTGCAATGTTACTTTTGTTGGTGGTTTATTAAATTACGAATTTTTCAAATGTTTATTTTTTCCTCTGTGCTTAAAAATCATTTAAAAAGTGGCCTGATTATGCGGCGTATGCTACGCCGCGGGTTGGCTAGTAATAAATAATGACTTTGATGTGGTCAAATGTTAAGAGTATAATAACTGTAAAGGTTTTTTTCAGATTTGTAATCACTTGAATTTGGATGGTATCAGTCTGTCTGTTTAGGTTTCCATAATGTTATTTAACATAAAAAATATGTTTTTAAATTTGAAGAGAGACACACATTAGGTGTAAGCTTTGTATATTAATTGTATATTTGATAGATTGCATCACTGTAAGCAACAACATTAAAAGTACAAATGCATAACAATCATCCAAATTTTTAATGAATTTTAAAACAGATAACTAGTTTTCCATTAAATTTAACTACAGTGAATTTTCATAAATGTTTCATTAAATCTTTGTTTTTGTTTTAGTTACTTTATCACTGCCTATTACATGTAAATGCACAATGGGGGATCCAGGTGAAAATATTGCCATAGTGGGAATTGGATGCAACTTCCCAGGAGGTAAGATTTTAATATTATTACAGTACTTTATATAAAGACACTTCTAGAATTGGATGCATGGGTGATTGGATTATTACTCTTAGTTTGTATTTCAATAATCTGATGATAAGATAATAAGGCTGAGTAAACTCTTGCCACCGTATTTTGCAGCACGTCCTTCACTGTCTTGGTGTTTTGTGCACACATTTCACTTGAAACTTTTTATATCAATTTGTAAATTTTTTTCCACTGGGGTTGTGTTATCAAAAATTCTAGGCATTGAGAAATGAGCAGGAAGCCTACTAATATTTTTTTCAGAAACTTATCAGTAGATATCAAACTCCATTACTTGGAAAAAAAAATATTAAAGATAAATTGATGATTCAGACATCTGTAATGCTCTTATCAAGCAGAGGAGCAGTTAACAATTGGGGAAAAGAAAAATTTTAAAGAGAAATCAAATGTGAATCTTTGAAAGGGCAATTGAAGAAATATTTCAATACATTTATTTATTTTTGGAAAACATTCATATTTATGGCAAATAAGTGATTCTTACATTTGAAATTAAGGATTAGATTAGATATTAATTTTTTTAATCCCATTTGGATATTCAGATGTACGGAACAACTGAACCATTAAAAAGAAGGATACGGTAATGGGGCTACATCATTCAGTGATTCGGAATTGATCCATAAATTGATGAATCAATTAATGAATATACTGAATCAGTTAGTTATGTATTTATTTATATTTTCCAGTACAGAAAAAAGTGGAGTATGTTTTCTATTGCAAACACAGGACCCTCCATAATGTATGGGACAAGGACACATTTTGTGCTTGTTTTCCCCCTTTGCGCCACATTTAAAAACTAGAAATCAAATAATTCAGACTTGATTAAAGTGCACATTGCAGACTTTCATTTAAGAGGATTTGCAGACATTTTGGAGGACGCTGTGATTCTTCCAAAATACCACCAAGTCAAGTTTTGAAGGTCCCTGAAGTCTTACTGCCCACCACACTACCTGGTCATTTATTCCATGTGTCTGTGGTTCTCTTTGTAAAGAAAAACTTCCTAATCATTATTCTCCAACATCTTAACACAGGGTCACGGGGTCTTCATGAGCCAATCCCAGCCAGCACAGGGCACAAGGCAGGAACAAATCCCAGGCAGGGTGCCAGCTCACTGCAGGGCACACACACACCCACACTCCAATTACACACATGGGAGAATGCACCTAACCTGCATGTCTTTGGGCAGAAACCAGAGCACTCGGAGGAAACCCACGCAGACACGGGAGAACATGCAAACTCCACACAGGGAGGACCCGGGAAGTGAACCCTGGTTTCCGTACTGCGAGGCAGCAGTGCTACCACTGTGCCACCATGCCGCCCTAAGACTTCCTAATGTTTGTGCAAATTTTACCCTTAACAAGTTTCCAACTGTGTCCCCGTGTTCTTGATGAACTCATTTTTAACTTGCAGTCTTGATCCACTGAATTAATTCCTTTCATAATTTTAAACACTTCAATCAATTCACATCTTAATCTCTTTTTGCTTAAACTGTAAAGACTCAGCTCTTTTAATCTTTCCTCATAACTCATCCCCTGTAGCCCTGGACTCAGCCTAGTTGCTCTTCTCTGGACTTTCTCTAGTGATGTTATGTCCTTTTTCATGGCCCGGAGACCAAAACTGCAAACAGGACTCCAGATGAGGTGTGCTGTGCTTGGGATGTGAATTAGTGTTTCTGAGTGTGAGGTGATGGCCCTGTTCAGGACAAGAGTGGTTTGTTCCCTGCAGGTAAGGGGTGACCAGCTGCTCTAAGTGGTGGAGTTCAAGTATTTCTGGGTACTATTCACGAGTGACAATAGAGCTGTTTGTGAGACTGACCAATGAGTTCCTTGGCCAGAGTTCCTTCTCTGTTCAAATCCATGGTTTATGTCCTTCTTGGTTTTTGTCGAGCTATTGATTTAGGTTGATATCACTTTTAGTAATTATCTGTTATATTAATAATAATAATAATAATAATACATTTTATTTATTTGTAGGTGCCTTTCTAAACACTCAAGGACACAGAACAATAAATAAAACACATTATAAACAAAACCAAAATACAAAAATTAAAATCAGACAGAGCAATTGTAATCAAAGAGAAAAAGCAGCCTTAAACAAATGAGTTTTAAGTTTAGATTTGAAAAGTGAAAATGATTCAACATTTCTAAGAGCTGGGGAGTAGAGCAACTGAATGTTCTACTCCCCATGGTGGTAAGACGGACGAAGGGGACAGTCAAGTGGATGGAAGAAGAGGATCTGAGGGTATGGGAGGGAATGACAACATGGAGGAGGTCAGACTGATATGGGGCAAGGTTGTGGATTGTCTCTGCCTGTGTTATGTCCCACGTGTTTTGAGCTGGGGCCTCCTGCCAATCACAGCCAGGAGCTGCCTTTCACTCTATAAATCTGGAGGGTCTCCCACAGTTCTTTGACAATACACTCTGGAGTTGGTGAGTCCTTGAGTTTTTGTTTTTACTGTGCATTGTGCTTTATGGGATTTTTGGACTTCTTGCTTTGTTTCCTTGGCTTTGTATCTGGATTCTGTATTGGGACCGTGTTTGCTTTGAGTTGCCTTTATGCCTTTTGCACTCTTTTGGAGCTTTTCAGTAATACAGAACATGTTATTGTGAAAAATCTAGTAAAGATTCTGTGTTTGCCCCTATATTTTACCAGAGTTTGATAGGAAATCCCCCTCTAGTGAGCATTTTCAGGAGTGCATTTTGGGACTATTGTGTTTTGGAATTCCTAGTTCATGAAAATGGGGATGTCAGTTAGTCTCTATTTCCCATCATCACCCTCGGTCACATGGTCTGAATAGTGACTTGAAAAATAAAATTGAGTGCCCAAGTAGCTGATAGTTGGGGCTTAGATTGCTTATAAGCAGAGTCCAAAAGGTAAGCTATGTCCTGCTTAGATGTTGATCCAAAACACTAAAAGAATTTTAATCTGCTTAGGGTTTTACTATTAACTCTTTGCCACTGAATCAATTTGGCTGAGAGTGGGTCTTATCATTTACCTTGGCTGCAATTGTATTAATGGGTGAAAGAAAAGCGTTCCATTATAATAAATTGTTTTTCCATGGTGTTCAAAATAAAGGGAAATATGTGTGTGTGTGAAAATTGAATTGATCACCTCGACTTGCTTGATACAGGCACTGTGTTATTCAAGCAGTTCACACCATAGTATATGCTTCACCATACCCAGCAAACAAATTGCCTTAGGGTCATTTTAGGCCCGGTGTGGGCAAACATATTGGCCTTATGTGGGCAGCCAACAATGGCCCAATTGGGATTTGCACTTGGAGTCAACTTTGGCCCCACACCACTGGTCCAGTTTGGGCAAACAGACAGAGAACATCATATTTGGTGTGCAGACGTGTGCTGCTACAGGCACAAGATTTTTTAATACCTCCACTCATCATTGCCGATCTTCAACTAATAGATACACTGGTACAGTAATAATTTCTTTCTATCATTCATATTCTTATTATTATTCTGTTGTGTATACACCGGTCAGCCACAACATGACAACCACTGACAGGTGAAGTAAGCGACATTTGATTATCTCATTATGTTGGCACCTGTCAAAAATGGGTTAATTTAGGTAGAAAGTGAACAATCAGATCTTGAAGATGGTGTGTCAAATTAGGAAAAATGGAAAGCGTTAAAAATTACAGTGACTTTGACTAGGAACAGATTGGGATGGCTAGACAACTAGGTCAGCGTATCTCAAAAATGGTAGGTCTGGTACAATGTTCCCAGTATGCAGTGGTTTGAACCTATGAAAAGTGGTTAAAGGAAGTTCTGCTTAATATATGTTAATGTATGCGATGCAACCTTTAAATTGGGATTACAAATGCAATGCATTGTACTACCACTAATGTTCATAATGAACCATCTGTTGAAAAGACAAATGCAATGCATATGTTTCTATTATATAACATTTGGTAATGGATTCGTAAAAGCAGTGTTAATGTTTATGATGCACCATGTGTTGGAATGACACATGCAATGCATATGTCTCTGTTATATGCCATTCGGTATGGGATATGCAAATACAGTGTTAATGCTTGTGATATGCCGTCAGTTGGAATGACAAATCCCAATTTATTGGGACAACTTATTAATTAATTAGCTAAACTAACAGACTTGATGGACTGAATGGTCAGTGGGACAGGATAAAAGTTCAGCTGCGGGCTCTTTTAATTATCCAATCTGTGAATAAAAAAGAAAAGCGCTCTTTGCTGTTTAGCATCTCGTGAGTTTCATTTAGTTTGACATCTTTGCCTGTTTTCTTGACTTTAATTCTTGTCTATACTTAGGAATTGGTAGCTAATTATATTTTTATTTGTTTAGGCTTAATTTTATTTAAATGCTCCTCTCACTTAGTTCAGTAAAAAAATCACCTGTCCATTCCTCAGCAGGAGAGCAGCTTGCTAGTTTCAGTTGAAGGATGGTGCAAGTCCATCTGAAGTGAGTGTCTTCTGGCCTGGTCTGTTTTGTCGGTCTTTTGAGGGACTCACTTCTCTTTCTGTGTTTTTGACTCCATATCACACATAGATGGACCCCCTCAGCGTCCAGGGCTGTATATTATTTTCATATAAGTAGTGTTCTAATTAATTATTAGAATTTCTGTATTATACAAAGGATAGAAGTTAAGCAGATTGGTTCATAATATTAACTATTGGTTTACAATTGTGTATCCTATCCTGTTGATTGAGGTCACATTGACAATACTATGATTGACAACTGTTATATAGTTTTTTTGTGTAAATTCCTGTGCAGTTCTTATCAATCTATAGATGGATTATAAAGGTTAGACATTTGAAGAATTTACATTTGGGACTTAATTTTGTCTAGCAACTGTTTTGAAATAGTTCATTTTCTTCTTCTTCTTTCAGATGCTCCCGTTAGGGGTCGCCAGAGCGGATCGTCTTTTTCCATATCTTCCTGTCCTCATCATCTTGTTCTGTCACACCCATCACCTGCATGTCCTCTCTCACCACATCCACAAACCTTCTCTTAGGCCTTCCTCTTTTCCTCTTTCCTGGCAGCTCTATCCTTAGCATCCTTCTTCTAGTATACCCAGAATCTCTCCTCTGCACATGTTCAAACCAACGCAATCTCACCTCTCTGACTTTGTCTCCCAACCGTCCAACCTTAGCAGACCTTCTAATGTCCTGATTTCTAATCCTATCCATCCTTGTTACACCCAAAGCAAATCTTAGCATCTTTAACTCTGCCACCTCAAGCTCTGTCTCCTGCTTTCTGGTCAGTGCCACCTTCTCCAGCCCATATAACATAAGTAGTAAAGGTGTGACACTATTATACATCATAAGATTTTGACAGGTGTATGTCCCGCCCCCCTGGCATTTCCGGTACCCACCTTCTGCCAACTTGGTTAATGGGGCGGGCGTTTTCCCTGCTCTCTGGAGGTCTCTGCCCCGTTGTCGTGTGTGCGATGTTTGACCAGCATCGGACCTTTTGCCAGTTTTGTGTAAGGAAAAATGGGTCGGCCAATCTTGGCCTTGGTCCTAAAAACGGGGTGATTGGTTTTGTAAGCTGGGATGGAACTTTGGGGACCTGGAAGGTGTCAAAAAAAAAGGTAAGTCAGCAATGGAGCGGTGCAGACATCCTGCTTCTATCTGTGTACAGAGCCGTTGTGTGTACAGAGTGTACAGAGAGCATGAGTGACAGACCCAGCGAGAGGATGTACAAGAAAACTTTAGAGAGAATCTATTACACACCCAAGGAGCCTGGCAGTGCATCTCAAACACACCCAGGACATGCCGTTACCTTGCCCACCGTGTAAAACCATGCCCTTTATTAAGCAAGGCATATAGTAGATGATACCAAGGTGTTTTAAAACAATAGCTTTCAGAGTGGGAGTACAAGAAAGTTTTAGAGAGAATCTATGACACGGGCAAGGAACCTGGCAGTACAGCCCAAAACACACCATTGGCATCCCGTTACCTCGCCCACCTTGTAAAACCATGCCCTTTATAAAGTAAATCATAATGCAGTGGATACCAAAGTGTGTTAAAACAACAAGTTTTATTGAATGATTCAGAAAAGATGCCAAAATTGTCTTAAAAACAACAGGTTTTATTGAAGCAAAATTCCAAACATAGCAAAATAAGATCTGGTATTCAGTTTGAGTTACAAATTGTTTGCTATATATTAAAATTGTTAATAAACAGCAGTAAAATATTCACACAAGCTTATTTGTATACATATTAGCAATTCACTTGAAAAGAAACCAAAACTCAAGAAATGTATACATGTATGAGTACACAAATTAAAATGCAAACCAGGTTCAAACCCATCAGTGAGACTGTAATACACGTAAAATAAAATGTTTAAGCCAGCACATACTTTATGTATTTGTATTTCACTAAATTATGCAAGCCTATTTTCTCTGTTTGGAACAGAGCCGACCACAAAAAGCTGGTCTTCACAGGCTGAATCAGTTGTGTGTATGCCTCAATGGGTATCTCACCCTGCTCAAATTCAGCTATAATATCATCCACATCATTCTCGATAGCTTTACAAAAACAAGGGAGATTATACCTTTTTAACAAAGCACACACACAGGACACAAGTCTATCTCTTCTAGCCCTTTTAAGCATAAATAAGCTATGTTTATATGCAATAAATGATTTAGAGAACCAAATATTACAAATGTGTCCATTTGGTATCCATTTGTTCTCTTGACATTCAGCACATTTTTCCCTTAAATGTTCAACAGAGCTAAACACATAAGCCCAGACGACTGAGCTACCAATTATGGTCATAATGAATCTTTTTCTAGCAGATATAATATAAGGAGAAAACCATCTATAGGAATGTATTACGTGTCACGCTGGGCAGGGACCTGGTTTTCCTTGCTCTAGTTGCTGAGCCTTGGTTCCTCTGACAACAAAAACAAAACAAAATACAACAGTTAGTCGACAGAAAATATAACACAAAAAGGTCTTGTTTAGCATGGATAATGCATTTTGTTTAGGTTTCTGTAAATTGATGTTGGCTTTAAAGAATAACTGTAACGGTGATTAGAGACAAGTTCAAAAGCTGCTGTACGAATCTTGGGTTTTGTTGCACGGTGCATCTTTTGTATAAGCTGAAAGTGTTTACTACAGCTACAAACCACTTCAGACAGTTGAGAATATGATTTTTTGTCAGTTTCACAATTCTTAATCCACACAAGGGTTTAACCATAGAAAACACCATTTGTATTAATCTTTTAATACTGATCTGTTGATAGATGCTGGAAACACAAGGGTGCATTTCCTCAGAATCAGATTCTAGTAAAAGACAGGTGTGCCCATCCTGAGATTCGTCACCCAAACGGCATGCTAAACATGTTGTATTTTGTTATAGCTTATAGCTTATTTAGCTTATATAGCTTATTTATGCTCAAAAGGGCTAGAAGAGATAGACTTGTGTCCTGTGTGTGTGCTTTTTAAAAAATGTATAATCTCCCTTGTTTTTGTAAAGCTATCAAGAATGATGTGGATGATATTATAGCTGAATTTGAGCAGGGAGAGATACCCATTGATGCATACACACAACTGATTCAGCCTGTGAAGACCAGCTTTATGTGGTCGGCTCAGTAATCTGTCACAGATCACTCCTGACACTCTTCTGCCTTCACTCTCTTCTTCACCTCTCTTCCACAATCCCCATTACTCTGTACTGTTGATCCCAAGTATTTAAACTCATCCACCTTTGTCAACTCTACTCCCTGCATCGTCACCATTCCACTGACCTCCCTCTCATTTACACACATGTATTCTGTCTTGTTCCTACTGACCTTCATTCCTCTCCTCTCTAGAGCACATCTTCACCTCTTCAGGATCTCATCAACCTGCTCCCTACTCTCGCTACAGATCACAATGTCATCAGCAAACATCATAGTCCAGGGGTCTCCTGTCTAATCTCGTCTGTCAACTTGTCCATCACCATTGCAAATAAGAAAGGGCTCAGAGCCGATCCCTGATGTAATCCCACCTCCACCTTGAATGCATCCTTCACTCCTACTGCAGACCTCACCACTGTCACACTTCCCTTGTACATATCCTGTAGAACTCTTACATACTTCTCTGCCACTCCTGACTTCCTCATACAATACCATAACTCCTCTCGAGGCACCCTGTCATTTGCTTTCTCCAGGTCCACAAAGACGCAATGCAACTCCTTCTGGCCTTCTCTAAACTTCTCCATCAACATCCTCAGAGCAAACATTACATCTGTGGTGCTCTTTCTTGGCATGAAACCACATTGCTGATCACTAATCATCACCTCACTTCTTAACCGAGCTTCCACTACTCTTTCCCATAACTTCATGCTGTGGCTCATCAATTTTATTCCCCTGTAGTTACCACAGTCCTGCACATCCCCCTTATTCTTAAATATCGTCACCAGTACATTTCTTCTCCACTCCTCAGGCATCCTCTCACTTTCCAAGAATCCATTAAACAATCTGGTTAAAAACTCCACTGCCATCTCTCCTAAACACCTCCATGCTTCCATAGGTATGTCATCTGGACCAAGGGCCTTTCCATTTTTCATCCTCTTCATAGCTGTCCTTACTTCCTCCTTGCTAATCCATTGCACTTCCTGATTCACTATCTCCACATCATCCAACCTCTTCTCTCTCTCGTTCTCTTCATTCATCAGCCTCTCAAAGTACTCTTTCCATCTGCTCAACACACTCTCCTCGCTTGTGAGTACGTTTCCATCTTTATCCTTTATCACCCTAACCTGCTGCACATCTTTCCCAGCTCGGTCCCTCTGTCTGGCCAGTCTGCACAGGTCCTTTTCTCCCTCCTTAGTGTCTAACCTCTCATATAACTCATCATATGCCTTTTCTTTAGTCTTCGCCACCTCTCTCTTCACCTTGCGCCTTTTCTCCTTGTACTCTTGTCTACTTTCAGCATCTCTCTGACTGTCCCACTTCTTCTTTGCCATCCTCTTCCTTTGTATACTCTCCTGTACTTCGCCATTCCACCAGCAGGTTTCCCTTTCCTCCTTCCTCTGTCCAGATGTCATGCCAAGCACCCTTCTTGCTGTCACCTTTACTACATCTGCTGTAGTTTCCCAACTGTCTGGTAACTCTTCACTGCCACCCAGTGCCTGTCTCACTTTCTCCCTAAACTCAACCTTGCAGTGTTCCAATTTCAACTTCCACCATTTGATCCTTGTCTCTGCCCTCACTCTTTTCCTCTTCTTGATCTCCAACGTCATCCTACAGGCCACCATCCTGTGCTGCCTAACTACACTTTCCCCTGCCACAACTTTGCAGTCTTCAATGTCCTTCAGATTGACTCTTCTGCATAGGATGTAATCTACCTGTGTGTATCTTCCTCCACTCTTGTACGTAACCCTATGTTACTCCCTCTTCTTAAAATATGTATTCACCACAACCATGTCCATCCTTTTGGCAAAATCCACTATCCTTTGACCTTCTTCACTCCTCTCCTTGACACCATACCTACCCATAACCTCCTTGTCTCCTCTGTTCCCTTCACCAACCTGTCCATTAAAATCCACTCCAATCACCACTTTCTGTCCCTTGGGTTTACTGTTCATCACTTCATCCGACTCACTCCAAAAATCTTCTTTCTCATCCTTTGCACACCCAACGTGCGGGGCATATGCACTAACAACATTCATCATCACGCCTTCAATTTCCAGCTTACTCCGTCTGACACTCTTTTCACCTCCAAAACACTCTTGACATACTGTTCCTTCAGAATAACCTGACCCCATTTCTCCTCCCATTCACACCATGATAGAACAATTTGAATCCACCTCCGATCCACCTGGCCTTTCTCCCCTTCCATTTAGTCTACAGTAATGGATATAATGAAGCAGTTCATTATCTAATCATGTGTTTATTGTGACATTTTCATTCCGATTTGAGGCTGTGATGCTAACTTTCTGCTGTTTCCACATCTTTTCAAGAATTCCCCACAATACACTTTGTTTGTGACATCAATTTTGTCAGCGATACAAAAGTCGCCCTACAAGTTTCTGGGCTATTCAATCTTGACAGATACATCTTTTTTCACTGCGTGGAAGATTTTTATTTTCTCCTTCTTGATTTTTCAGCTCAGTGCTAATGTTTTTGACATTTGTTTTTTCAATTGTGCTCTGGCTTTGCTGAATGATCTTGTTTAGTTATGGCTTTTGACTAATTCTGACTTTTGATTCTTCTAGCCATTTTCATTTTCTTTTTTACGACACTTATGAGTCAGTATAGACAATATTCCAGTCATCAGGAAATCTGAAGCAATTGACCAAATATGATTTATACAAGTTTTAAAAGGATGTTTTTCATTTGTTCTTGGCATGATTTTGGAGTTTCCTCCAAATAAAAATAGGTGTGAGGTCTCAAAAGGCTGCAATTCAAGTGATCTTTCAGGCAGAGCCTTATCTTAACCCAGTGAGGAACAAAATACTACCAGCTCACTTCAGATGGGGCAGGTCCAAAAATGGGGAGCTTGCTAAACTACTATAAATATCACCAAACTATAACAAAAGCATTACAACAGGACAGATGATCCCTCAGCTTGTAGTAAAAGGGTAAATTAGAATCTTTATAAATGAAAGCAGAATACAAACAAGGCTCAAAAGAGCAAAAACAGGCACATCATTGAAGGCCATGTGGAAAAGGGTGCACACCTTCAAATTCCTGGGAACCCACATATCAGAGAACCTTTCCAGGTTTGAGAACACCACAGCAATGGTGGTGAACTTACTGAAAGTGCTCAGGAAAAAAAAACTTGGATCAAATATTATTGGTAGTTTTTTATCATTCGACCATTGATAACATCCTGGCATACTCTATCACAGTATGGTACGCCAGATGCACGGCAAAAGACAGTGTCATAAACTTAGCACAAAAAAATCACAGCCTGCTGTCTGCCCACCTTGGAAGATACCACCAGAGCCACAAATACCATTAAGGATCCTTCACACCCTAGTATCCACCTATTTAAACTTTTACCCTCTGGTTGGCATTATAGATTGGCGTGGAAAGCATTAACCAAAAGATTCAGAAACAGTTTCTTTCCAGATGGTCATAAATACATTGAACAAAAATAAGCAAATTAAGGCAGGTTAAACAATTTTTGGTCAGTGCTGGGAAACAGACTCATTCAAGCTGCAGAAACCCTCGTGCAGCTGCTCCAATGAATTGGTATTATTTATTGCTGTGTTACTAAATTGTCCCTAGTGTGTGCTTGGTGTGTGTGTGTGTCGGTCCTGCGGTGGGCTGGCACCCTGCCCGGGGTTTGTTCCTGCCTTGTGCCCTGTGCTGATTGGGATTGGCTCCAGCAGACCCAAGTGACCCTATGTTGGGATATAGGGGGTGGGATAATGACTGACTGACTGTATTACTACTTGTTTCATTTTTGATCTCATTTCTTTTTAAGTATATAATTTACATATAATATACTGTTATGTATATACTGGGCAAAATGTGCGATACCCTTTAGTGTTATAACATTTTTTAAATTATTTTTATGTTGTATGTATTTTCGTGTGTATTATGTGTTTGTAGTTTTGGGGTTTTTTTCATAAAAGTAGTGCCATTTGCTTTTATTGTACCCCACTGGAGTTGTGCTTGTAACTTCATTGTAATTTTTTACAATGACAGTAAAAGCTTTCTGTTCTATTTTAAAAAGCCAATCCACAGCAATCAAGTCCTAAATGATAGCCAAAAATTGGAATCTTTAACACAAAGCAAGAAATACCAAATATATAGACACTTCAAAAAGAAGCAGGCACAAGTTCCGAGCCTTCTCAGCCAATTTAAGTAGCCTGGGGGAGAGCTAAGGAGTGGTGATGTCAGGGTAGCCCTGCCTCCAGGGAATTCACCTGCATTTAAAGTGATAGAACACAATTATAAAATCACATATTAAATCTGGTGGTGCAGTGCTAGTGCTGCTCCATCACAGTAAGGGGACCAGGGTTCACTCTCCAGGTCTTCCCTGCACGGAATTTGCATGTTATCTCTGGGTGCTCCAGTTTCCTCCCACAGTCCAAAGACATGCAGGTTAGGTGGAGTGACAACACTAAATTGGCCCTAGTATGTGCTTGGGGTTGTGTGGGTGAATGTGTGTGTGTTTGTCCTGTGATGAACTGGCACCCCTGTCCAGGAATTGTTAATGCCTTGTGCCCTATGCTAGCTGGGATTGGCTTTAGCACCCTCTGTGACCCTGTTCAGGACAAAGTGGGTTAGAACAGGCATGTCAAACTCACTACCATTGGTGGGCCGCTTCGACTGCCATATGTGCGTCAGCAGGCCGCACCGTAACAAATACTATTATACTACTATACAAAGTTATTGTAGCTTTCTTTCCAATACTGAAAACTTAAAAAAATGTAACACTTAAAGCTTAAAGAAAAGCTATTTATTTACATACAAGCTCCATACAACAGCATACAATTAGAGTCTTAAGTCTCTTAGCTAGGTCCTTATATTATTATATTATATTCATTATATTATATAGGAGTCTTACAGTCTGAGATCTATTTCTTTCATCCTGACCCTTGGCATCTCTAGTTAGTAACCAGTTCGTCAACATCAGGCTTGAAATCTTGTGCAGCTATAACTTTTATGAGGGATGAAAGGTGCTCGACAGTAAATCTTGAGCAATGTTGGGTTTTGGTAGCTTTCATTAACGAAAATAATTTCTCACAAAGGTAAGTGCTTCCGAACATAGACAGCACTTTCGATGCCAACTTACCGATCTGCACATACAAGGATGGCAGGTAAGCATACAAGCCTGGCACACCAACTTTGTTGTATTTTGCCGTCAGAATAGAATCTGACTGCAGTTCAATCAATTCCATTTGGATATTCTCAGGCGTATTCTCAAGATTGTAAGAGAACAGCGCAAAGTCCTGTTCATGTGAACTGATATTCTCATTACGGCAGAACGTTATATTACTACATATAGCTTACTGCTCCGACTCAAGCGACATTAGTAAATACAGCGTACTAATTAACAAGAAACACAATGTTTTCCAGCCACATTGCTTTCAGCTGTGTCGTTATTTTCCCTTTCTGTTTTATGTTCAATATATATTGGCGTGGCAGCCCCTAGGATTTGGCGTTCCTGTGCAGGTGCACAGTTTGCACATACCAAAGGCCGCCCCTGCTGTAACCTAGCACTTCAGTTGTGAGGTTGCGGCTTATTAACTCTGGTCAAGGCTCGTGGCTATACTAGCAGATGACGTTTCCGGTACCGTAATGCCATGGGAAAACACGCTTTCGTCAGAAGGCAGAAGTAAGAAAAGTCAATAAGGAACGCCAAAGATGCAGAATGATTCAATCACAAACGATAGTAATCATTTTGTACAAGTTCAGTGCTAACTAGGATCTGTCATGCGGGCCGCACAGATTTCTGTTGCTGGCCGCGTGTTTCACATGCCTGGGTTAGAAAATGAAATGAAATATTAAATAAACAAAAACAACATAGACATGAAAAATGATAGTTCAATATTGTTTTATTTTGGTAGAGTAATATATATATATTGCTCTACTTTCCCCTATTGTATTATTAATATGTAGCCTTAGAATGCCTAATCCCATTACTTACCACTGTTTATAAGGTACTAGCAAAATACCCGCGCTTCGCAGTGGAGAAGTAGTGTGTTAAAGAAGTTATGAAAAAGAAAAAGAAACATTTTAAAAACAACGTAACATGATTGTCAATGTAATTGTTTTGTCACTGTTATGAGTGTTTTTTTGTCATATATATACAGGTATATATACATATATATATATATATATATACAGATCTACATATATCTACATATCTACATATATATATCTACATATATATATATATATATATATATAAACTGCTCAAAAATTAAAGGAACACTTTGAAAACACATCAGATCTCAATGGGAAAAAGAAATCCTCCTGGATATCTATACTGATATAGACTGGGTAATGTGTTAGGAATGAAAGGATGCCACATCGTTTGATGGAAATGAAAATGATCAACCTACAGAGCCCTGAATTCAAAGACGCCCCAAAAATCAGAGTGAAAACATTATGTGGCAGGCTAGTCCATTTTGCCAAAATTTAATTGCAGCAACTCAAAATTGTATGCAGCACTTTGTATGGCCCCTGTGTTCTTGTATACATGCCTGACAACATCGGTGCATACTTCTAATGAGATGACAGATGGTGTTGTGGGGGATCTCCTCCCAGATCTGGACCAGGGCATCACTGAGCTCCTGGACAGTCTGAGGTGCAACCTGGTGGCATTGGATGGACCAAAACATAATGTCCCAGAGGTGTTCTATTGAAATTAGGTCAGGAAAGTGTGGTGGCCAGTCAGTGGTATCAATTCCTTCATCCTCCAGGAACTGCCTGCATACTCTCACCACATGAGGCCAGGAATTGTCGTGCACCAGGAGCCACTGTACCAGCATAGGGTCTGACAATGGGTCCAAGGATTTCATCCTGATACCTAATGGCAGCCAAGGTGCCTTTGTCAAGCCTGTAGCGGTCTGTGTGACCCTCCATGGATATGCCTCCCCAGACAATCATTAACCCACCACCAAACTGCTCATGCTGAATGATGTTACAGGCAGCATAATGTTCTCCATGGCTTCTCCAGACCCTTTCACTTCTGTCATGTGCTCAGGGTGAACCTGCTCTCATCTGTAAAAAGCACAGGGCACCAGTGGTGCATCTGCCAATTCTGGTATTCTATGGCGAATGCCAATCGAGCTGCATGCTGGGCAGTGAGCTCAGGGCCCATTAGAGGACATGGGGCCCTTGGGTCAACCCTCATGAAGTCTTTCTGGTTGTTTGGTCAGAGACATTCACACCAGTGGCCTGCTGGAGGTCATTTTGTAGGGCTCTGGCAGTGCTCATCCTGTTCCTCCTTGCCCAAAGGAGCAGATACTGGTCCTGCTGATGGGTTATGGACCTTCTATGGCCCTCTCCAGCTCTCCTAGTAATCTCCTCCATGCCCTTGAGACTGTGCAGGGAGACACAGCAAACCTTCTGGCAATGACACGTATTGATGTGCCATCCTGGAGAAGTTGGACTACCTGTGCAACCTCTGTAGGGTCCAGGTATCGCCTCATGCTACCAGTAGTGACACTGACTGTAGCCAAATGCAAAACTAGTGAAGAAACAGTCAGAAAAGATGAGGAGGGAAAAATGTCAGTGGCCTCCACCTGTTAAACCATTCCTGTTTTGGGGGTCATCTCATTGTTGCCCCTTTAGTGCATCTGTTGTTAATTTCATTAACACCACAGCAGCTGAACACTAAATTACACTGCTTTGGCTAAATTACAAATAAAGACAAACAAAATATTTATCAAGTTAAATGCAAAATCTCACATCACAACAAATATTAACAAAAACAACAATAAAACATAAAATACACATTGCCTTAAACAAATACAGAACATGACTATTATTTTACTATTCAATTCTATTTTCATAATGTAATTTCATAGGTTATTTCATATTGAATATATCATTATATTATATATTAATATATAATATTAATTAAGACATCATCTTTATTTTTATGCAGTACATGATAATGTTACTGCATAGATTTTTTTTACATATTTTTATAAGATATCAAATTTTTTCGATCAAAGCCAAAGTGGAGCAATGAGGGTTTCTTTTCTGTTTAATCATCTAATATTTGAACTTTTCTTAATAAAACATTATTTTTGTGCCTGTTATACTTTACCTCTAGGAGGTGCTCTATCACACTAACATCCATCCATTTTCCAACCCGCTGAATCCAAATACAGGGTCACGGGGATCTGTTACTGCCCATCCCAGCCAACACAGGGAGAAAGACAAAAACCAATCCTGGGCAGGGTGCCAACCCACCGCAGGACAGACACACCCACACCAAGCACACACTAGGGCCAATTTAGAATCACCAATCCACCTAACCTGAATGTCTTTGGACTGTGGGAGGAAACCCACACAGACACGGGGGAGAACATGCAAACTCCACAAAGGGTGGACTAGGGAAGTAAACCCGGGACTCCTTACTGCGAGGCAGCAGCACTACCACTGTGCCACACATCACACTAACATGCTTAAGAAAAAGCTATAGCAGAAATAAATTCCAAACCAATAAAATCCAAAGCTAGGGAATCACTCAGAGTCCCATAGAGTTCTGGTTCCAGTTTTAGACTTTATTAACAGATAAAAGGATGTAACAAGTGTCTCCACAGGTATAAACAAACAAGCTTGATGGACTGAATGGTCTCCTCTCATTTGTCAAATGTGTTGTAATTCACATTCTATGTTAGAAAATCCCAATTCACTCTAATTCTTGTTTTCCTTTCTTTCACAATTTTTACAGGGGAAGGAGTTGACAATTTTTGGCACATCCTTCTAGAAGGTAGAAATTGCACAGTGGAGATTCCATCGGAAAGATTTAGCTGTACTTTTTGGTACGACTCCAGTGACAGCAAACCAGGGAAATCCAGAACAGTTCGAGCAGCATTAATTGATGGGTAAATTCACTTGTTTTTCTTTTTTTAAAGCCATTTCTCATTTTAACCGATGTTCCAATCTTCTTAAGACTCACTATGTAGGATATGCTTTTAGTTTGATGGAGATTTTATTTTTAATATCAAGCATTAAAATTACAACAAAAAAAGAAACAGATATGAAGTATTCACCTATTTAAACTACTGTATAACTGGGGTCTCCAAACTTTTTTCCCCTGAGAGCTACTTTTACAAAATGAAAATGGCCAAGAGCTCCTCACACTTTCCAACGTTTATTCTCATAGCTTATTTCAATCCAAGCAAACTGAATTAGCTTGTTTTGCTTGAACATTTACAAAATGGTGTCCACAACTCACATTTTGCATTAAAACATCACAAAAAATATTTAGTTCACCTGCAAGTGCATTATGTATGTCTGTATGCCTTTTCTACTGTATCTCACACTATTGAATTAAAACACGAATGTTGTCAAAACAAAACAATGCAATTACCAACACACAGATATGACTTATTAATTTGTCATTTTGTCACATGTGACTGTGTCACTTTATTCACATGTCCAGTTGCATGTGCGATGTGTTTTTTAGTTAGTCAGATGACAGGCACTGCATGGAGTCAACAAGAGAGGCAGGTGTCTGGTGGAGTGGAGCCACTGAGGTTCACTTTTATGGAGTCATTTAAATGTTCGTCTGTCAGTCTTGTTCTGAACTTTGATTTCATGACATTCCTGTCAGACTCACAGAGGTATGGAGACCCAAACAAAGCAGACATTTTCAGAGCTCCTTGGTGAAAATTCTTATAGTTATCTGGCTCTACGAAGCTCCAGAAATGCTGAGAATTCTGTTGAGACTTTGACTGCACATTATTTTGAAGGTTAACTAATATACAATATATAAAATCCAATCTCTTTCTGTCAGTCTGTCTGTCCGCTTTTTACGAGAGAACAGTTAACAAATTTAGATCAGTTTGTTCTATAATTTGTTTGAACATTCAAGCTGATTTTGTGATTTATCTCATTTCGCTATGTATTGTAGTTTGTTTGCAGTACCGATTTATTTGCGTGAATCCGAGATCCACTCAGCGGGCCGAGGTGAGGGGTCTTCCTCACTCACTCGCCAGCTTCAGAGCGTGTGCCTTAACTCCGCTTCGCTAGAGAACACAATTGAATTCAACTTTGTTTGATATTTAAAATAAAGTGTTACTTAAGTCTTGATGAGTTTGAGTCCGGATATTCTCTTAAGTGTATGCCACATTGAAAAGATAGATTGCAATTCAGATTATGGATCGTTATATGATTTTATGGAAAGATCGGCCACCCTTAATTTGACTAATCAAGTTTTAAATTTATGTAGGATTCATTAACCCTTTGGTGAGCTACTTGGAAAGGGGTGGCGAGCTACCGGTAGTTTGCAAGCGATGTGTTGGTGACCCCTGAACTATAAGCTGTATAAAAACACTTAAAGGAACACTGCTCCCAAAAATGACATTTTTTGTGCTACTTAACCCATATGTTTTGAAGTGATTGTCAAGAAATAAAAAATAATCTCATGTGTTTATGGAGAATGGAGATGAAACATTTTCTGGTAAAATGGGCATCTATTGAGAGCAATGTTGGACAACAGTAATCAGTATGAAAAGCATCCATGAAAAAAATTTCAAGTTACTTGTGTGACACAAACCACACATCAAGTCATTTGGTTGTATGTGTTATGATTTGCTCACTTTGAGAATTTTTTTTCTCTTAAAATAAATTCCTTAGAACTAAAATATACATGGGAGTATAGGTTGCTTTTTTTTCCTAGAACTTTATTACGTTTCCTGAATATAATGATTAATTGCAGTAATTCATTGTGCCGAGACATTATTTTGTTTTGCAATTCGGTGCCACCAGCTTATGATTCCCATTACCAGCATGTTATTCCTGATTGCCACAAAATGTTGAAAAGATCAAAGAAAGGGGAAAGGGGTCTCTCTTTGAACTGCCTTTCCTAAGGTTTCTTCCATTTTTTTTTCCTACAAGGGTTTTTGTTGGGAGTTTTTCCTTGTCTTCTTAGAGGGTCAAGGCTGGGGGGCTATCTAAAGGCAGTGCCTGTTAAAGCCCAGAGCGGCACTCTCTTGTGTGATTTTGGGCTAAAAAAAAAGTAAATTATATTATATTGTATTGTGTATGTTGTTGCAGACGTCACCATGTCTTGCATCATCAGCGTGCAAAGATTTATTCCCTATCAGTGATTTGGATAAAAACACAAACTTTGTGCGTTTTTTTCTTCTCAAATTTCGGACTTCCAGTCTTACTGTTTTCTCTCGGACTTTCTGGTTAGTGATGTCACTAACTAGGCCTGAGGGTTGCCTTTTAAGCCCACCTAAGGTATGTTGTATCACTCCAGGACGAGAAGGGGAACTGTCGCTAATAGTTTTGTTTCCTTTTCTTTCTCACAGACTTGAGAAACTGCCCCTTTAGGGCAACACAAGGCCAAGGAAGCTCTACCCCTTTTGGTTCCCTCTGTTTTAAATGGAGATAGTGTCTCATATCGGATCTGACAACCTTAGGGAGATAGAGAGAGAAAGAGCATACCTTAAAAAGAGCTGCTTCCAAGCAGAGAGCGCAATCGAGCATGTGTTTTATTTACAGTTTTCTTTTCTTGTTGGAACTAAATGGGGTTTTGTTGGCACCCCAAGCATTTGTCTTTTGGCCTGCCTCATTATTCATGCTGCAACAGTGATTAGACATGGCTGCAAAAACGTTTCATCACTAAGATTTTAACTCATTTCTGGTGTTAACTACATTTCATCTCCTGGTCCTCTTCTTGCTCTCGGACAGAACAGTATGCTAACAACTGGCAAAATGCATCCGTTTTTTGTTTTTGCTAAAACAAATGTTAAATAAATACCTTCTGAAAATCAAACTAGTGCACTCAGAGGTTTATTGAATACCCACCACTATTCCTCATTTACTGGTTAAAAATGTGGTCTTTAATTCAAAGCCTCTATACTGTGTGAATGCATATGCTCTTCTGGATATGAATGAAAGTAACAAGCTGGTTAAGTTTTGCCGATGATACCAAGCGAGGTGGACTAGCAGATAATCGAAAGTCTGTCGAATCATTACAGAGGGACTTTTACACCATACAAGCTTGGCAGATTTGTGGCAAATTAAATTTAATGTAAGTAAATGAAAAGTATTACACATAGGAAGTAAAAATGTGAGGTTTCAATACACAGTGGGAGGTCTGAAAATCGAAAGTACACTTTATGAGAAGGATTAGGGAGTCAACTGCCAGACACTGTTCAGAGGTCATTAAAAGGCTAACAGAATGTCAGGTTATATAGCGCCTTGATGTGTGAAGTACAATTCCAAGGAGGTTATGCTGAAGCTTTATAACACACTGGTGAAGCCTCATCTGGAGTCCTGTGTGCAGTTTTAGTTTCCAGGCTACAAAAAGGACATAGCAGCGCGAGGAAAAGTCCACAAAAGAGTGTCTAGGCTGACAGGGGATGAGTTATGAAGAAAGATTAAAAGAGTTGGGTCTTTTCAGTTTAAACAATAGAAGATTAAAAGGAGTCATGATTGAAGTATTTAAAATTATGAAGGGAATTCATCCAGTGGATCAAGGCTGTGATTTTAAAGCGAGTTCATAAAGAACACAGGGACACAGTTGAAAATTTGTTAAAGGAACATTTAGCACAAACATTACAAAGTTTTTCTTCACACAGAAAACCAGGATTCATGTTGAAATGCAGTCACTTCTGCCTCATCCAGCATTCAGAGTTGGGAGGAGATGGACTAGGCTTGGTTGGTGTCGAGTGGTAGTGGAAAAGGAAAGGAAAGGACAGCAATGAAACTGTGACTGATTTATCAGGTGATATAAACCTATGGAAGGCATTTTGTTTGAATAAAATGTTTTCCTTGAACCTGCAACTGTGTGGTTTGGTTGTGTCTGGGTGTTTGGGGTACAGGTCTGCTCTCTCCAGGTTACATAGTATATTACACAATAAATTAAGGGATCCACATGGACTACATGAACTAATATACATATCTGTAAAAAAGCAATGCATAAATTGTGAAGATTTAAGTTGCTGACAGGAGTAGTAGGCAGGACTACTCCATAAGTGCAATACTGTATAGTAATTCTTCATTTAAAAAAAAAAATTCTGTTTTTCTTCTCCATCTGTCACAAACTGATGACGTAATTGCTGTGTGCCACAAGGTGCCATTGCTGACGGTATCTGAAAATGTATTGATTTTCGTTCAGCAATGTTCATTTCTGGGTATTTCCTATTATTCTTTTCTTTTTAGCAGACACTACAGAATTTAATGCAATTGACTTAATGAGGGCCACATTAATCAAAATGAGTACAGCAGAATCTGAATGTGCCCTAAAACGGACTGGTGTTCTTTTCAGTATTATTGCCGTGAGTCAAATGTAACTACAGCTTTGGGTGTACATGGACTTAAAAATTGGATTAAGCAGGATGACGTGATGAAGGGAGGGAGAGATAGATGATGAAACCAAACTAACATGGCCAAATTATGATAAAAAAATAGTTCCTATTTAACTTGATGAAAAATGCTATTTGTGCGGGTGGCACGGTGGCACAACAAGAACAACAACTTTTATTTATATAGCAGATTTTCATACAAACAGTAGCTCAAAGTGCTTTACATAATAAAGAATAGAAAAATAAAAGACACAATAAGAAAACAATGTAAGTCAACATTAATTAACATAGAATAAGAGTAAGGTCCAATGGCCGGGGGGACAGAAAAAAAACTCCAGACAGCTGGAGAAAAAAATAAAATCTGTAGGGATTCCAGACCATTAGACTGCCCAGTCCCCTCTGTGCATTCTACCTAACATAAATGAAACAGTCCTCTTTGGATTTAGGGTTCTTACAGAAGGACTTGATGATGATGGTCACATAGACTTCTGGCTTTTAATCCATTCATCATTGTTGGAGCATTATGATACTTTGAGTAGGTGGAGGTGGTGCAGGCCATCACCACCACAAAGAAACCGGAAAAAGAAACAGAAGAGAGAGTAGGGGTCAGTACCGATTTTAGAGCCACCATGAATAGCTTTTATGAAGAATTAAACATACAGAGTATCAGGATTAAGTTAAATCAAGTTAAATTGAAGTTATAAAAAGGCCATGTTAAAGTAATGTGTTTTCAGCAGTTTCTTAAAGTGCTCCACTGTACTAGCCTGGCGCATTCCTATTGGCAGGCTATTCCAGATTTTAGGTGCATAACAGCAGAAGGCCGCCAGCCTCACCACTTCTTTTAAGTTTTGCTCTTGGAATTCTAAGGAGACACTCATTTGAGGATCTGAGGTTACGATTTGGAATATAAGGTGTCAGACACTCCGATATATAAGATTGGGCGAGATTATTTAAGGCTTTATAAACCATAAGCAGAATTTCAAAGTCAATCCTGAATGACACAGGTAACCAGTGTAGTGACATTAAAACTGGAGAAATGTGTTCGGACCCTTAACCTCGGTGGCGTGCAAACTTGTGAAAAAGGTCTTACGGAGAAGTGTACAGCTGTTTAAAGAAATCTACGGGTTACAATGGATTCTATTAAACAAAATCTGGACTTTCTTCGTCCATCCAAAGGTGTGGAATTAAACACCGGACAACGGACATTACACGGGTGTCCGTTTAAAATGATGGGTAAGCATCTGTTACCACAGATCAACGGGCACTTTTCAAAAAATCCAGCTCTTTTGAGCATATAAATAAGCAGCGTTCGTGCCCCATCCCCATTTCTCTACGCTTCGTTCAGAACAACAAGATGAATTTCTCCCAAAACGGTTTGTCATCACGAATTTATTAGAATAATGTATTGTAATTTTAATGACTACAGCTAAATGAAATGCAATTATTTTTCATACAGCATATTCTGCATCGGACAATGTCACTGACGCCCCAGGTAAGGCTATTCATGATTCTTATATGCGTTAAATGAACATGTTTTAAAAACTTAGGTCTTAATTCTTATATTTTTTCTTTAGAGCTGTTCATACCTGTCGATTCGCAAAATGGTAAAAACCTTTTTTAATATATCTTGTTTAATACGCGCATGGCTTTCATATCAGTATTTAGCCCCCAGCCTTCGTGTATCGGCATGCGCTCGGGAGCGCGCGTGCATGTGTAAGCGCTTAAGTGCTTCGGTGTTAGCTGGGGAGCGCGCGTGCATGTGTAAGCGCTTAAGTGTTTCGGTGTTAGCTGGGGAGCGCATGTGCATGTGTAAGCGTTTACGTGTTTGTCAATATAAAACTGCTTATAACATATTTCTAACGTGCTGATCCGATCATGAAAGGGAATGATGAGTCTATAAATGTGTCTTAACTAACCGCATGAACGACGTGCGTCAGTGAATATTTGAGTATAATTACTGGGTTGTAATGGAAAATGTCCAGGAATACAATAAAGTTATTTCAAAACGTGCGGTTGATTCCTTTATTTTATTTTCTTTAGATTTATATATACAGGTAGAATCGCGATTGATTTTGATGAAACAGATGAGAATTTTTATTAAAATGATAAAATGTTTACAACGTGTCTATGTGCGTGCGTGTGTGCACGCAGTCGTGCATGCGATTACTAGCTTTCGCACATGAGCTTTGCTAAATGAAATGTAATACATACTAGAGTCCCCAAAAGTCCTGGGGCCTCATGTATAACACCGTGCGTAGAACTCGCACTATAACATGGCGTAAGCACAAAAGCCGAAATGTGCTTACGCACAGAAAAATCCAGATGCAGGAATCTGTGCGTACTCCAACTTCCACATTCTTTCGTTACATAAATCCCGATCAGCGTGAAAACTAACGCTCATGCACGCGCATTTTGTAACGCCCCAACTCCTCCCAGAATTACGCCTATTTGAATATGCAAATGAATATAAATCGCCCTTAAGCGCAGCCTTCTGTGAAAAGACAATGGGAAAAGCACGGAGAAAATATAAGAATTTCAGCGAATACCAAGTGGAGGCAAAGGAAAAACATACTATTTGTTCAAATAAACCGTGGTATAATCAACAAAATGAAGTTGATCGAGTGACATAGCGTGTTGGAGAAACTTGAAAGCTCACATTCACAAAATCGCACAGTGCCGGAAATAAAAAAGAAGTCACATATCAAAGTTGCCATGAAAAGGCGAGTTGTAAGCCCACTGTCTGAGTGTCATATGAAAGTTTATTAGGGTACAGAGAAAAAAGGCACACGGTGGGGAAAACGCACGAAATGTCAACTTTAATCTCGAATTTTCCACTTTAATCACGTAGTTTATTTTGTCATTTAGTAGAAAATTATAAACTTCATCTTAAAATCGTTTAATTAACCAGTTTCTCAAAATTACATCGTAATTAAAGTAGCACGTTAAATGCTTTGTTTTGTATTTGATCTTCTACTCGTATGTGATCTATGTGTGTGAATCACTACTTGCTTCTTAAACTGGCTCTCTTCCTCCAACTGGACACAGAGTCCATTACATTTGTGATATTACAGCTCTCTGAATAACTAAAATACTGAGATGTATACGTGATGTCATTTTCATGATGATAGGAGCTAAAGCACATTATTAAACATGTGTTTCATGAGCCTCGTGCTCATGACAAGCATTTATCTTTTGTCGAAATTTGTCGCTGCGTTTTTAGCTGTGTTGTTATTTTCTCTTTCTGTTTTATATTCAATATATATTGGCGTAGCGCCCAAGAGTCCTTGCTTTTCTTTCCCCAAGTAACCGATCGCCACACAATCAGCTCTGTAATAGAAGTTAAGCCATCTGTAAGCTTAGCGCCGATTCTTCAAAACGTTTAAAGAACATTGAAATATCTTCGTAGTACATGTTTAATTATTCTATCCTTCACGACACTCCCAGTGAAGAATATAGATTATTTAAATGAAGTTAAAGTTGTATGTGTATAATTTAACAAACATGTTTTGCTGCATTTCACCTTAAAAATGATATCGTCATCATATGTAAATACGCGCTTTATAAAGTGGCCCAGGTTGTGAGATATTATAACTGTAGTGGAAGTTTACAGTGGGCTGATTGTACTTATAAGTACAAATCGTTATACAAGGTGCAATTGATTGAGTGCATTTAAAGTTCTTGGGATTAAACTGTTTCTGAACCGCGAGGTCCGTACAGGAAAGGCTTTAAAACGTTTTGTAGTGGCTGAGACAGCGTGTCCTTAAAGCTGTATACCGATAATTCTCTTTCCGATCAGCTGCTGCTGTGATTCACACTCAGATACAGTGATATCAATACTCCGAGTCGTGCAGTGAGAGTAATATGGAAAAAGATGATCCGCTGTGGCAACTCCTAACGGGAGGAGCTGAAAGAAGAAGAAGAAGAAGAAGTGAGAGTAACAACGCTAAAGCAGTTATGGTATTTGGAATACTATGGCTGTTCCCTGGACCATTATATTGTTACGAGTTAATTACAATCAGATGCATTACACTAATAAACAATATGCGATTAGTTTCAGTGTATTTATAAAGCCGCGTCATGAAAATAATGAGTAATCACACAAGAACAGTAGCACTGCTTTGACGCTGGGTGCCGCCAGTTTGCAAAACCGAGCGGAGAACTTGCGTACGACAAGGCATGAGTACCGTGGAAAAGTGCGTGGCTTTACGCCAAGTGTAGGTTTTATACATCGCGATTTGAACGTGGAAAAGTTCTTACGCAACATTTCTGTGCATACGCACCGTTTATACATGAGGCCCCTGGTGATTTTAGACGTATCAAAAGTATTGTTGAATCATTGGGTAAATGAATATTATGTGTTTCTGTATTTATGAGATTATATTTTAATACCTTGAGACCCGATTATTTTGAAAATGATTTTATCCAACTTATTTTAGGGGATGTTCGTGCAGTTTGTTAAAGTGCTTCGGGTAGTTACAAGGGATAGGGATGAGGCGTATTAAAACGTTCTGTGTTAATTAACCGGTTGAGCTGTGGGTGTGTGTGTGGGTGTGCGTGTGTGTGCATAAACACGTGTAGATCAGCTTGTGTATATATGTGTGTGTCTGGATTGGAGCTCGTGCATTTGGTTTCAGCAGCTGCAAGCGCTGGAATGGGGAAATGCTTTTTTAAATAGGTATGTATTTTGTTTTGTAGACGAAAATTCTGTACAAAACGAAACAGTTTCTCAAAGGGATTACTCTGATTTGTACATTCACAGTAAGTGTCCTTTTCAATTTATGGATGAAACTTTGGGGAACACACTTATCTGCAGATTTTGTGAAAAAGATTCCTTTAACTGAAAAGGATATAATTTTATTTTCAGATTCAACTCTCCCGGGTGTTTTAACGCAATTGCTGCAAGGTTCAGACAATCTAGCACTATACGAAAGCTGGCAGAATCAACAAGTACCACCCCCGTCGGAGAACAGCCCGGGGCAATCTCCGACACCCTCTCAGAGCAGCCGAGGGCAATCTCCGACACCCTCTCAGAGCAGCCGAGGGCAATCTCCGACACCCTCTCAGAGCAGCCGAGGGCAATCTCCGAAACCCTCTCAGAGCAGCCGAGGGCAATCTCCGACACCCTCTCAGAGCAGCCAAGGGCAATCTCCGACAACCTATCAGAGCAGCCGGGGGTATTCTCCAGCGCAATCATCGGCGTCTTCTAATTCTAGCCGCCGTTCAACCCCCAGGGTGGTCCCTTTACCGACATCGCTTCACTCTGAGCAAGGATCTCGGCGAAGAAATCGTTATTCACCCCGATATTCCCATCGGCCTGACCCCGACCGGAGACATCGCGAAAGACTGGTGCAGTTGGGCGACGTTCTTCGCTGGGCACTGGAGCAATTTATAGAATTAGAGTCTCCTGGGTACAATTCCGTACCCGACATGAGTTTACATTTGCTGCATCTGTATACTTTTTCCAAGGTTCTACCCAGAAATTAAAGGATAGGTTTTATATTACTTTTTCATTAAAAATAACATTGAATGCAAATTTTTATTTTCTGTGCTTATAACTGTAACCTTTGTTTAAATTTAGGTCATGTCTGAAAACGGGTCTAGCGGTAGCAGCAACGAACGCGACAGCAGCGACAGCAGCCGCGACAGTGGTACAGACAGCTTCCGTGAACATCCTGTAGGGCGTAAAGGTAGGAAAAGGCCGTCCAGTGAAAACCTGAGACTATTAAAAGAGATGTTTAATAACCTTGAATATTCTATAAAACCCCCTAAAATACCTACCCCTCCGCCGATTCCAGTCTGACGCTAATCGTTCGGGTGGCTAGGGTTCCATCTGGTGGCGGCAGGGCCAGGCGTAAAGCATGTTCCCTTTTCAACTATGTAATCCTTCAAAGAAACGGAAGCACTTATGGATCTCCTTTAACCAGGATGATCAGTGCTGTTTTGCCAGGGGTTTGCTGGCTGTATTAAACGATAGGTTCAGAAACAATCAGAAATTGTGTGAACAAGAGGCTCGCCGTCTGCACGTCGGGGTCGGTTTATCAACGGATCAGAAAGTAACGTTTTCAGATGTCGAAAAATTTGAGAGGCTACTAGGAATTAAAATTATCGTCTGGTACAGGGAACCGAACACCACTGCTCTATTAAAATTTGAAGCGTCCCGGGTCAGAAAACCAAAGACGGCGTTCCTATTTTTGCACCAGGAGCATTATTACGGTATTTTGAATCTAGAAGGCTTTCTGGGATTTTCCTACGTCTGCGATTTCTGTTACACGGGATATTCTATACCGTCACGACATCGCTGCGAACAACACTGTGACGTCTGTTTATCTACAAACTGTCGATTGGTTGACGGGGAGGCTTTTCGATGTCCCGACTGTTGTCGTTTCTGTCGATCAAGGGTTTGCTTCGAGCTCCACAAAACACCGAAATGGAATGAAAAGACGCGTCGGTCTGAAAGTATCTGCGACGTCTTTAAAGTCTGCGCTCTCTGTTACGAGAGATACAGCTTGAAAGCTGGGTCAAAACCTCACAAGTGTCGATCCAAACACTGTCGCGTTTGTAGAGCGGTCATGAAAGAGTCGGATGAAAACCATCAGTGTTTTATTCAAAGCTTGCCGCAAAGACCAAACCACGAAAAATACGTGTTTTACGATTTTGAGTGTCGTCAAGATGACAGTACTCACATCCCCAATTACATCCACTGCATGCATTGGAATGGTCAATCGTGGAGACGTTCCGGCGAGGACTGCGTAGCAAAGTTCTTTCACAGATATCGATGTCCGAAATACAAAGATTACACGTTCATAGCTCACAGTTCTAAGGGGTATGACGGATATTTCCTCCTGAAAGATCTCGTCGAAAGCGGGCAAACTCCATTTGTAACATCTCAGGGCTGTAAATTAATGTGCTTTATAGAAGAAGATTACAACTTGAGATTTATCGACTCGTTGAACTTCTTACCTATGAAATTGAGCAGTATGCCCAAAGCCCTGGGATTCCATGCTCAAAAAGGGTACTTTCCCCATTTCTTTAATACCGCTGAAAATCAAGACTACATCGGACCATACCCCGATCCTAAATATTACGGCATTCAACACATGATGAGCCAGGAAAGAGAGGAGTTTTTGTCTTGGTACGATTCGGTTAAAAGCGGTACCTTCAACTTTAGACAAGAAATGGCCTACTATTGTCGAAACGACGTGATTATTTTAAGAACCGCATGCATGAAATTTAGAGATTAAGTTGTCGGGATCGGTAATATTGATCCTTTTCAGTGTATGACCCTAGCTTCTCTCTGTCTGACCATGTACAGACAAAACTGTATGCCTGATAATGCAATTGGAATCATTCCGACTGATCATTACAAAAGCACTCACAAAGCATATTCTAATGCTTTCAGGGGCTATTCAGTGGCTGTTTCTTTCCGAGAAGGAAAAAATAAACATTCGACATGCGCAGAATCACGGTGAAGTCAAGATGGGGTCCTTTTATCTAGATGGTTACGCCGAAGTTCAGGGTGTCCCGACGGCCTTTGAGTTTGCTGGCTGCTTTTATCACGGATGTCCAGAGTGCTACGATGCGCAAGCCAAGCACCCTCTTACGGGGACGTCTTATGCAGAATTTTTTAAAACGTTTGACGACAAACTCAATAAATTGCGTGAAAACTTTAATCTGACGGTGAAAGTGCTTTGGGAACACGATTGGGAGCGCATGAAAAAAGAGGACGCGGAGCTTCAGGATTTCTTAAGACGCTTTGAGTTTCCTGAACCTATCAATCCCCGTGATGCCCTTTATGGAGGGCGCACCAACGCTATCAAATTATATCATAAGGTTCAAGGCGACGAGCAAATGCATTATTACGATTTTACAAGTCTGTACCCCTACGTCAACAAAACAAAAACCTACCCAATCGGCCATCCGACCTTTGTTTTTGAAGAATTTGGCGATCTTAAGCAATACTTTGGTCTCATTAAAATCACCCTGTTAGCCCCTCGCAATTTGTATTTTCCGGTCCTCCCTTTAAGAATTTGCAATAAATTGATGTTCGTTCTGTGCCGTACGTGTGCAGAAACCCAGACATCCACCGGCCTTTGCCGTCACAATGATCGGGAAAGGTCTTTAACAGGAACCTGGTGCACCGTCGAAATACTCAAGGCCTTAGATAAAGGGTACAAAGTTTTAAAATTCATGAGATATGGCACTCTGAATAGAGTACCGCAGATTTATTTTCCGATTACATCAAAATTCATCTGAAAGGCAAACAGGAGGCCTCTGGATGGCCATCTTGAGCCGTGGACGAAGCGTCCCGGTGGCGCTATGTTGACGACTATTTCTTAAAAGAAGGCGTATTATTGGAGCATGAAAACATAGCCTCCAATCCCGCAAAGAGACAAATTTCCAAGTTATTTCTGAATTCTCTTTGGGGAAAATTCGGTCAGAAGCCTAACCAACTGACCACGACGTTTGTTAAACACACCCAAGAATTCTTTGATTACCTGTTCTCAGACGTGTATCTGGTCTCCTATTTTGGCTTTGTCAGCGACAAAATCGCTCAGATGCAGTGGAGGTATGCGGATGACCGATACGTTGTACCCGGCCCTGTCAATGTGGTGATCACCGCTTTGACCACGCCTATGCCTGGCTAGAATTGTACGAATTGCTGGATCGTTTAGGGCCGAGGATTCTGTATCATGATACAGATTCCATTATCTTCACAGCATCGCCGGACAGTACACGCGGCCGCTCGGCGACTAATTAGGTGAACTCACCAGCAAACTAGATCCTGATGACTACATAGAAGAATTTGTTTCTGGGGGTCCAAAAACGTACGCGTACAAAACGTTCAAAGGCAAGGTCTGCATGAAAGTAAAGGGTATTACTCTCAATCACCAAACGGTTAAAGAGGTAAACCTATATTCGTTAATGGATCTAGTGCATAGTTTTGTAGAAAACGATCTCACAAAAGAAATAACCGTTCATGGTGCGCAGATTCATAGGAACAAAAGACCCTGACGTTGCAAAATCGTCCACTCAATCGTGCCCGATTTCACATCTCTACCCTATGGATACTAAAGAGGGCTTTGATGTAAGACTTCAACACCCGTTCTCAAAAATAGTCTCGGGACCCTCCTGTTCGGGCAAATCGCATTATGTGACAAAGCTTTTGGAACACACAGAACATGTGCTTTCTCGTCGCCCTGACAATATAGTCTGGTTTTATAGCTGCTGGCAGCCTCTGTACGACGAACTATTAACCCGATTTCCCAAAATCAAATTTTTAGAGGGATTACCCGCTTCCTTAGCGAGCGATGAACTACTGCCGCCTGATTGAGTTAACTTGGTGATCGTCGACGATTTGATGGAACAAGCGAGCCATAGCCAAGAGATAGAGAGGGCCTTCACAAAATATACTCATCACAGGAATTTGTCCATCATTTACTTGGTCCAAAATTTATTTTTTCAAGGTAAGAAAAGTAGAACAATAAATCTGAATGCCAATTACATAACCCTTTTTAAAAACCCGAGAGAGAAACTGCAAATCACCAATTTAGCGCGTCAAATGTACCCCGGCAGGGTGAAATTTTTCTTGGAGGCCTTTGAGGATGCTACGCGACACCCTTACGGTTATCTGTTGGTGGATCTGAAAGCCCAGACACCTGACGAATTTCGCTTACATACTGGCTTGTTCCCTCCCAATTGGCCTGTGGTGTACGTCGTGAAAAGATAAAGACGTGCGATTTTCCGAGTATTTGAAAAAGAGACGGCATGTTGTGAAGAATAAAAAGAAATCTCCCTCTGCTCAAGACCCTGCACAGGGTCTCCTGTCGCTGAAGAAAAGCGATGCTGAGCGAGGCTCCTGATGATTTCATTTATGCTCTGGCCAAGATAGCTCTCAATACTTTAAAAGGCCATGTCCCCCTAACTTCCAGACAGTTCAAGTTGCTGAAGAAGCATTGCTGCACCGTTAAAAAAACTAAGCGATAAAAAACTAACCCTTAAAAAGGAATAAACTCTTTTAAATCAGAAAGGAGGTTTTCTCGGAGCCCTGTTAAGCGCAGCCATTCCTTTCATTACTAGTTTAATAGTGTCGAGAGTATAAATATGGAATACACACGCAAGATGTACTTGGTCCCTCAACAACAAATGGCTCAGTGGCAACAGAAACCCCCACCTTCCAACGACCTTCTAAGCGCTACGGAAAGTCAACTGGATAAACAAATGAAACTCATACTTGAACGTGATGACTTGACCGTCGATGCAAAAGTAAAACTTTATACGACCGTCTTGCAAAGATACCTTACCTTTGTGAAAAAAGCGGATAAAGAAACCGGTTCTCTGACATTATTGATGCCTGTCGAGAGCCAGGAGGTGCCGCCGGAGACGCACAAAGATGCTCCTAGTACCCCAGAAGAACGGGTGTACGACGAGATTTTGAAAAGTACTCCGGATAAATCAAAGAAATATACTGAAATAATTTTACAGAAAATGTCGCATCACCCTAATACATCCTATTGGAATGGCTTGGGAGAGTTTGTGGAGAACCGTTACCCGGAACGAATATGGTCGATCTAATGCGGAACTTAACCGCCCGTCACAACATACCGTCCAATCGGAGACCTAGGGGTTGGAAAGAATTTATTAAGGCCTTGGCCGGATTGAACATTCCGACCTCGGCCGTACCAAACATGGACACTAGGGAACTTCTAGAGAGTTTCAAACTACCCTCCCCAGACGGGGCTTCTGCCTCTGTTGCCTCTGCTGCCGCGACGTCTGCTTCCGATACACCTGTTGGCAAGAAATCCAGATCTCGCAAAAAGAATGAATGGATTCCTTATTGAAATGTAATTATA